>NW_020438897.1:1400064-1411043 GCF_000699045.2 Agrilus planipennis
TTGGAAAAGTATTTTAAATAAAATACAAATGCTTTTCTCAAAAAAATATTTAAATTTACGATAAAAATAAGTATTTTTTATTTTGGATTTACATTTTAAATGCAAGTATTTCAAATAAATCCAATCTCTGATGATCAGAACAATAAAAAGTTTAAAGAATTGCGTGCACATTTTGCTTAATTTACTCAACGGAAACCAATTACATACTTTTATAAATCAGCAGCCTTTTTAAAATGTTTCTGCTAATGTTCGTGCATGTATAAAAAAAACGAGCAAGTGATAACATTTATTAAAGGAGCTTATCGTCAGTGTAAACCATTGTTAATGCGTTTGTAAGAGGCTTCAAAAAAATAAGATTGCTATATCACATTATTTATCTCAAGCATGCGGAAGTAAGTGAAATTAAAAACCGTAAGTAATATCTTAAAACCATTATGGGATAAATTTGCCTCGCTCAACGAGTGTGCATTAAGAATGCTTAAAAAATTTTATGTACTTACAAATGGTTTTTCGAATATTAATGACAGTATAGAAGTACTAAAAAATATTTATAAATAGATAAGTTGACGTATGCCAAGAGCTAACATTTAGCAGAAAACATGCATCTACGTTATAAACAAATTATTTAGACAGAATACGTATGATATCGACTATTAAAATAGTTTTTTCTATTGTTACGTTACTATTGCAAGTAATATTCATGTAGGTATACCTACCCTTGAAATTTTCAAGAAAGGCGATTCTGCAATAGACCGGGTTTTCCAGCCTAATTAATACCGTATTAGAGTTAAATTTGTATTACAGTTGACTTACATTTAACATGGTTAATAGTGGGCATTGTTTGGGTTGTTATGTCATTATCAAAGAGTACATGAATTGTACTGCACCATTTTTCTCTATTCAATGTTAACCATAATACTCAATTAATCGTTGTACACTAAACATAATATTAGTTAGTTTCTGGGACTCAGAATTGAAAGAATCATAAATTGATGATAGGAATGTTGGGTTATTTTATTCCTCGTTCATTAGTGAGTACATATTTTGATTAGATGGGGTTGTACTGTACTATACAGGGAAGCAGAATGTTCCAAGAATAGACCACACCATTGTAAAGTCCCATATGGGTATCCCAAGGTGTCGCGCGTCTAGTTAAAATGGCAATGTAAACGTGTAAGTGTCTTACACAACTTACGCCTTTAGCTGCATGATAAAATTAGGTTGTATATTATGCACAGGGATGAAAAGTAATAAAATATATGTCTCAGACCGCATGTTTATTTCTTCCTGTGTACTACAGGCAAATGATGAGGATACCGTGGATAGAGAAGGTTAGAAATGAAGAGGTATTAGAAACAATAGGAGAGCAGAGGACTCTATAGAAGTCAATAAAAAATAGGCGGGATAGGTTGGTAGGACACCTTCGCAGGCATAAAGGTTTACTCAGAGATATATTAGAGGCAGAAACGGAAGTTAGGAAGGGTAAAGGTAGGCCTAGATTAAATTACTGTTCGCAAATAGTTAAAGATGTGGGTTGTTCTAGTTTTAAGGAAATGCGAAGCTTAGCTCAGGATAGGAAAGAGTGGAGGTGCGTGTCCAACCAGTCATGGGACTGACGACCTTATGATGATGACTACGTTTCACCAATTTTCGGCCAGGAAATGAAATTTTCTTGGGTAAGGAATGCACCAATCATATCGAGACAAAAATCGCAAAGAAAATTGTTTTTTCGGAATTACATTTCAGTTATTTACAAGATATATATTAAATTGCCCATCAATCATGATTTCCCGGTTGAAATTCACTGAACATTAGAGTTGATATTGATATTCAAAGAACCGATTATTTTTGCACGTCTGTTGTCCACTATTTAATCAAATCATTTTCAATGGAAACAATCTATAATAAACCGTTGGCTGTAAGGTTCACTAGACATTCATACCATCATGTATTCATAGCTTGCTTCGACGAACGTGATCCAAGCAATTTACTCAAACGGCTTGCTCCCATGGAATGTATTCGTCATCACTGTAACATTATTTCTTGTAATTCATTTTGCTTGTGAGAAAATTTTACTGACCATGGGTATATTTATACAAAGAAGCATATTAACACGATGTTGCTTTATAGTAGCAATAATTATAATATATCTAAGTGTGAAAACATTAAAGAATGTTGTAAAAATCTCAGTCTGTAATTTGAAACATTTAATATAGTTAAACCTGGCTATGTTCCGATATTATTTAATTAATATGGTTTTTGGCTACAACTTGAAATTTGTTTATTGACCGTTTACTGGATTTATTTTTTTTGTGTATTTTATTACTCATTGAATCTGTGCGATTATTAAGTAATTGTTTTAAACGTTCACATGGTATGATCGCTAAAAAACCGTAAGTATCGCAGAATTTAATACACAAAAGCTGAGTAAGCAAACTTGATGTCAGGTTATTCACACAACCAGCAGCTCGTTCGTTTGTTGAACTTTTTGATTTTTTCATATCTCTTTAACTTGAATTTTTATATCGTCTGCGTATCTTGATTACTATAACGCATTAGTTCCGCGAAGAAAGCGCTTTAACAAGGGAATGCTGATTTGATTAATTATTACAATGTCGTCATTTTCTTAATCGGAATTTTTATTGTTATTTCTCTAATTTAAAACTTAATCATATTAAGGATCATTCGAATATTATGTAAGTGCGTTGTGAGAAAAGAATTTCGAATTTTCCTAATTTTTGTATTAATGTTAATGAATGTTATGTTCTAACTTTATCGTAAAAATTACAAAATACTTAATGCTTGATTGAAACGTTCATTAAAAAGACAGTGTACTACTTGATTGTTTTTTTTTTCTTAATATCTTCATATTCTAACGAAGTTTCAGATAAAAAGAATTCGAACTTTTTAACAAAATCTTAGAAACTTGTGTGTTCTTCCTCTTAAACTGGAAATATCTTCCAGATTCTTCCATCATCATTATCTTTTCTTCACCTGAAACAGATCATACTTTTCGTCTATTTGAACCTACTTTGTCTTCTTTTCCTGCTTAACCATTTGTCATAAATACAATCTGTTCTTCTCCCCTACTGCCACTTCTTCCTTAATGTACATATTCGTGACCCTCAAATTCCCCTTGTTTTTCAATATCTTCATTTTTTGTTCTAACCTTATTTCTTATTTCAATTTCACTCTCCAAGCTCCTAATCTTCTTTCTTTCACCTTCCTGATTCTCGTCAACATCCCTTATTTCCTTTTTGACCGTAACATCATTTTCAATTTATTCTTTATCTTCAACCATTCTATGCAGCTATATAGACATTCTCTTTTCACATTACAAATTTTATTAAAAGTCATCCTATGCCCACATTCTTCTCTTTCATCTTTTTTATAACATTTTTCAAATTTCTTTCCTTTACCTTTTTTTATTCTTTCTTGGTTTACATTATTCGTTCAACTGTGATTTCTTTCCTGTCTTCAACCCTTTTAAAGACTTTGTAATTTATATTATTTGTGCTTTGGAAGTGACGACTAACTGAAAATTTCGCACTGATATGGAGATACATCTTCCTGTTTTATTTTCCCCGTAGTGTGAAAAAATTGAAAAACTAAATTAAACGGAAAAATTGGCAGTTAATTTTAAGTACGAGATGCATGTCTCTTTCAAAACCAAAAACGACCATCTGCTGAGGTCATCTTCCAGCTTCCCAACCCATTTCGTAACAACTATAATTTACTGGGTATTGTGCGAAGAGATGTTTAGGGGATGAGAGACGTTTACGCCCCAATCTTTTCATGGGAGTACATCAGCTGTTCGTTAAAATATGAGGTTTGAAATCCGCTTGAAAGGCAACATATGAATTTGTCTGGTATGCAGCCAAACAATGATAAAATTCACATCTGGCAAGCGTATAGGTCATGCAAGAGTTGCACCCACCGGAAACGAGACGAGCGGTATGTCCATTGTACACTCTCAAGACATTTGATGATACTCAGCTTGTTAACAAGAGCGGAATGGTTATTATTCAGTTGGCAAACCTAAAACCATTAGGCACACAGAAACACTGATATTGCACTCGAACGCGATTGTTCTTTGGTCATTAGACCTGAAAGGTAATGTACATAAATAATCTTTACTTGCCATTTTTATCGCTACCGTTTTCCGTTTTGAGAAAAATATGAATGGGCTGTTGGAGAGATCAATGAAAAATTTACAGGAAAAACGCAACAGTTTCGCACCGTTTTGTCGGCAAATACTATAACATTATGCTAAAACATTCATTGTTGATGGAAAAGTGGTGTTATTGTGATAGAGTCAAGTTTTGTTGCGTAAACGTTTTCATAATATTGTAATCCTGCTGCAAGTGAATTTGTGGTTGGATTTGCACGTAAAGGGAAAGTTTAAGTAGAAAATTAGATCAGACAAAATACAGCTTGCAGAATTAATTGAAAGTATTTTTTCGTTTAAACAACTTAATTGAAATTTGCATCAAGGTTCAGCCGCCACTGTTGTGATCTGTTAAATGGGAGGAGCTTAAAAAACATGGTGCTGAAAAGGGAAAAATACCATATCGAAGATGTGTGCATGTAAAACCAACTTAGGGAAACGTTGCAAACATATCATATCATTGCAACAGGTATGTTTTTAATTCCTCACCTTCAAAAATCACTTCTTGAATACTATTTGGTTTTGCTTTTCTAGTTTTCCAAAGATGATTTTTATATATACCTACATAAAATAGTTAATTTTCATTCGCAAATAATGAATACACACTTCAAAGTCTATGTTGGAGGTGCTATTACAGCATCTTTCTATAAAGATCAACTAACAACTTTTTATTCGATTTCATACTAAGAGAAACTTTGAGAACGCAGATAGCATTTTTTTTTTAATTAATTTAACAGCACGGTATCCGGAAAAACCACTTTGAAGTGCTTGTCTAATGAAAAAGCTTTAGGTATATTGCTATTATGTGTAACTGTTACATACAGTAAATTATATGATCTTTTAATAAATTTGTACAAGGGATGTGTTTGTGTTTTCTTGTAAACTCTGACAACCGGCATTATTTTTTAAATGGATTCTAAGATAAGAAGTAAATAAGAAAAAAATAGTAGGTACTAAAAATCAAGTCAGTTTTTTTCGTTTATCAACAATGACAGGACGAATATTTGCAGATGAAATAGTAGTATCTAGTAAGCCTTAAATAAAATGAAAGTAGTATTAACAAAATAGTAATGTATGAAAATAAATAAAACCAAAACAAAAATATTAGTACGCAAGGGTAAAAAGGGATCAAAAAAATAAGAGATGAAAAATTAAAAGAAGTCGCTAATTTTCGACATTTAGGAAGTCGGATAATTCAGGATGGAAGGAGCAGTAGAGATACAAAATAAAGGATTGCGTAGGATCGAGTCGCCTTTAACAAAAAGAAGTCACTTCTGTGCTCGCGAACCGTTAATTTACAAATTCGAAAAAGATTGTTGAAGAAGAATGTCTGGAGCGCAAAACCGTAATGGCTAGAATCCTTAGGAATGTTGAGTTAGAGGCAAATGATGAGAGTACCGTGGATAGAGGAGGCTATAAATGAGGAGGTATTAGAAAGAGTAGGAAAACAGCGCGCTGTGGATGTTAATAAGAAATAGGCGAGGTAGGTAGGACACCTTCTCAAGAATAAAGGCTACTTGGAAACTTATAAGAAGCAAAAGCAGGAGTTAAAAGGAGTAGAGACCTACATTAGATTACTGTTCACCAATAGATATTAAAAATGGAGAATGTACTAGTTTATTATAATAGTTCTACTTTGCTACTCCAAATAAAGACATTTTGTGTGCTACGTTTTGGTTTCCTGAGAAAACGCATCACACATTAGATGTGGTCGTGAAAGCTTACACAAATATATTAAATACGTTTTTTTCATAAATACTTATGTAAGTATTAATAAAAACATAATAAGTGCATTTGTAAGTGCTCCTAAAGTTGATTGTAGAGTCTAGACATTATTCTTGAAAATGTAGAAATGATTCACTAATTAAAACCTGTCATATATTTTATTCATTAGTCCATCAATTCAAATTGTACAGACATCAAAGGTTTGTCTACACAATGATGCATAATAAATTACCCATTATCTATGTGTTATCAATTAATTAAAANTTACCTTTGTCCCCCATTTTAATTGGAAAAGAGACACTGATGCCAAAATAGTTTGTTTACCGTGAAAGATCAGAGCCAAAATAGGGTTGCAAATAATTTTATTTATGTAAAATCAACATCAATCATTTTATATTAAAATATTTACAACCCCATTGTGTTTCCGATCTTTTACACATCGTAATAAGTGAAAGAAATGGAATCCATAGTTTCTTTACTTTTGGGTTCATCTAATAGTGAAGTTTTTCGAATCATTTTCTAAGAATTTTGGATTATAGGCATTTATTAGCACACCACACTATCTTATAGTTTTCAGTTTTACACAGCTATCGATATTCGATATCGTTTTGGGAGCTGTTTTGCCGTAATTCATAGAATTTCGTAGTTCCTTGCTGAAGGTACGATAAGTGGTGATTTGGCAGGTGCTGATATCAATTAGGAACAAAATTCTACGGACCATGACAATGAACCCGGAAACCAATATCGATCCAATATTTTAGATTATACATTTTCAAGGAGTTTAGAGTTTTTTGGGCTCTTTTCAGGTAAAGAATTAGAAGGCATTCATGGAATGCCTCTTTGCGCTATCTTTAAGCTTCTAATACCTTCAATCGCCAATGTGACCAACTTTCATTCATCATTTTATACATTTAACTGGTAATACTAGCGTATTTTGCGTTTTACAAATAGAAAATACGCTTGGAAAAGTATTTTAAATAAAATACAAATGCTTTTCTCAAAAAAATATTTAAATTTACGATAAAAATAAGTATTTTTTATTTTGGATTTACATTTTAAATGCAAGTATTTCAAATAAATCCAATCTCTGATGATCAGAACAATAAAAAGTTTAAAGAATTGCGTGCACATTTTGCTTAATTTACTCAACGGAAACCAATTACATACTTTTATAAATCAGCAGCCTTTTTAAAATGTTTCTGCTAATGTTCGTGCATGTATAAAAAAAACGAGCAAGTGATAACATTTATTAAAGGAGCTTATCGTCAGTGTAAACCATTGTTAATGCGTTTGTAAGAGGCTTCAAAAAAATAAGATTGCTATATCACATTATTTATCTCAAGCATGCGGAAGTAAGTGAAATTAAAAACCGTAAGTAATATCTTAAAACCATTATGGGATAAATTTGCCTCGCTCAACGAGTGTGCATTAAGNCTTGAAACTATTAGGATTTTCTAAAAATTAAGATAACTTAAGGACATAATTTACTTATCTTTGTCAAGCTTTTTCTACTTACTCTTCTTTTTTTCAATATAAATTGTATCTAGGTATCAATTAGCTAAATGTTGTAGCTGAATCTCTATAAAAATAACCCGGGTTTATTTGCTTGATCGCACGGGTAGCGCATATTTATATGTATATAGGTGGAATAACAAACATTAGTCAAGGATGTGTACGATTTTAGGTTACTTACCTCCAAAGTTTCACCTGTAAATTCTTTGTTACAAAAGTCGCACCTGGCTCGTCGTAGCGGACATGTGTACTTAAGATGGTCCTCCATAAGAACACGCGGAATCTGTGCTCCACATTTGCTGGTACATGGCAAGGCATCATGCTTGCAGGTATTTAGGTGAGCCTGTAAACGACAAAAGAGAAAGAAAATCAAATTAAGACCGTCTACCGCTTACAAATAAACGAGAAATATGTACCTACATGACACTGACTTCCTTCACCTAGCTAACGTACTAGATTGTTGCTTATTACTTAAGCTAATAAACGTGAACGTACTTAAAATAGTTATCATACCACCCTATAGAAGGTCACAAGGTGTTCATAAAGACAGGAAATGAATAAATACCCATCTCGAAAAATAAACTTTGGATTGGATAATCTGATATTTATGAGAAGGCTATCAAATGATGCCAAAATTGATCCCCCCCTCCCCATCTCATGTGAAAGGGGTAAATTTGAAATCTTCAATCGCTTTTGATTGCAGATTCACAGGTTACGCTAAAAACTGCGTATCTTTTAGAAAATACTACAAATGGGGCAGTAAACGCCATCTGTAGCACGATGCTACATTTTAGGATTACGTATGCTCCAACAAAGTCCACTTGTGTGGATATCTACTTGCTGAAAACCAACGTGATAGGCACGTTAGCTTAATCGAATAAAATAATTCGAAATGGTCTATATTCTGCCGAAACTGCCAGACGCCGATCGCGATTTCGATCTTTTTGGATCAGACAGCAAGTAAAAGTTGGTCTGTGTTCTGTCGAGCTGCCTGCGAGGCGCTGATGAGATCCAAGAAGATCTAAATCACGATCGGCGTCTGGCTGTTTCGACAGAATACAGACCATTTCTAATTATTTTATGCGTATCTTTTGTTTGAAACATTTTTTTCAACTGTTAGCAAATGATAATGAAGT
The DNA here is from genome assembly GCF_000699045.2 of Agrilus planipennis. Lineage (NCBI taxonomy): Eukaryota > Metazoa > Arthropoda > Insecta > Coleoptera > Buprestidae > Agrilus > Agrilus planipennis. Next base: position 1,408,606 of record NW_020438897.1, read on the forward strand.
TCAATCTTTTAAGATTTTTCAATTGGATTCTGTAATAAAATTGAGATGGGAATTTATATTTTTTTCACGAGTCAGGTGCCAAGTAGAGCACACATGGATAAACATCAATGAAAACTTAATTGAACATTCAACTTGTTATCTCTAATTATTTACAACGTTTATTTATTGTTAATTACAATTCCTACTGCAACAAAAAAATATTAGATTCGATTTCGTTGTAGGTTTCGGATTGATGTACGCTCGGAAATATATACTTATTCTAAATATATAATTCTGTCCTAAATTCAACGAACAAAAAGAAGAGTTTTGGATATCATTGAACTTTTAGAGGTTTCATAAATAAATTATAGATTCTGTTACATCCAAATTAGTTTTCCTTCGAAATTATAATGAACAAATCACTGATTTATAAAAACGTAATTTTCCGCAGAAATAGCTTTTTAAATGGACTAAACTAAGTATACGAAGTATTACAAAATTAGCTTAAAACATATAAAATGAAATTACAAGAAAAAAGGTTAAAGATGTAATAATTTACAAACAGTTTAACCAAAAATCCCAAAATAAAACTATCCGGATAATGTTGCACATAACTCAGCTACTTATATTTTACTCTCATACTTCCTGCTCGATTCGATGAGTATTTAAAAGTAAAAATTTAAACAAAATAAATGATTTTAGTGTTTAGTACAAGTACCTATTAAATATGTCATTAAACTAACTTGTAAAAAGTATTCTATATGATCTTTTTTCATCGTAAAATAGTAAAGTTAATTGACTTCCTTACATCATCACTTGTACAAAATTATTGCAGCCACTATTTTATTTTACATTGAGATTTTAATATAAATCGCAGTGTGTATTTAGCCTGAGGGTGGTTTAAACCTATGAAGTCACGATAAAGAAAGGAACTGAAATTTCGCTTGTGCGGAAAGGTGTAAGACATACACTTAGTAATGTGTAATTTGTGATAACACTTCCGAAAAACCTTGATGAATATAGCTAGACATACAAATAATGAAATGATGCATGTGATGATGACTATTAGGTGTAGGAGTTACGTAAATTTTAAATACTCAGCAAGCATTTTACACATGATCAGATCTCTTACCTTTAGTTTTCGCAATTCATCCGACCACTTGCATCCTTCTTTGTGATGAATGCAATAAACTACAGAACTCATTATTGCCTTTTCAGACTCGGGATCTGGGTATATCTGAAATAAAAAGATAATAAATTGAAAACTTTAAAGTAAAACACTTTTACTTAATTAAATTACATCATATAATTTAATAAAACTGATAGTATCTAGGCATAAACAGTAACTAATAAAATATCAGAAAAAAGTATAGCAATTTTTTTAATTTAGTTTTTTACCTTAAATGTAAATTCATTAGGACATTCCATTTTTATATCTAACTTCACATAAAATCAACTGTTATCTTTAATTATTAATTCGTTTAGCATTACTATTTATTTTCAACAGTGTACATGCTCACTGTTAGAAATTCAAAAACAAACTGCGTCAAAACGTAATAAGCCGAAAGAATAACAAAGGAAGCCCAAAGGTCCTAAGTCCCAAAATGAAGGATAATCCAAAACATGTGTGAGTCAGTCGTAATAAACTAGCTTGGCTTTTGGGTCATCCCTTAAAAATTACGATTCGTTTTACTATCCGCACATCTGCAGAATTCGAAATTTAAAGTGCATCCGTAAAAGGTGGTCAACAATAAACCCATAAATACAAATGTCAATTTTCAGTTCAAATAAATTCGGTTACCGCCTCCAAAGAAAACAGCTTAATAACTGTGAAGTCACTGAATACAGCCCTAAACTCCTTGAAAGGTCTTCTTGAAGTTACCACCCAACGACAAGCATATTTATTGTTTAGTCTTCAAATACAATAAAATAAATCATTCATCTATTTATTGTTACCTGCTCATAATTGAGATTTACACGACTTTTTAAAAAAAACTAATTTACCTTTCCACTACTAAAATCTGTAAATACAGAAGTAAAATGACTTCATTATGTGTGTTCCAGTACTCATGATCAGTAGAGGTGTACAATTTTTTTTTTTTAAAGTATTTAAATACAAAATGCAAATACATTTTTGATTTGTTATTTCGAATGTAAAATATAAAATAGATTTTCTTTTTGTATTTTAAGCCCTAATTACAAAACACGTATTTTCAAATTTTCCAACTAAATACTTTTTTGTAGTACCTACTTAATTTTCTACAATTACTTAAATATAAAATATTTTTTAAGAAAACTTTGCAGACATTTGCTCATTTTTTAAATATTGGAGTTTTTCTAGACTAGTAGTGGCTTTTGCACTATATTACCAACTGCGAAGATTGAGTATGATTTATATTTTTCTGTTTGAAGTAATTGAGATATAGTTTTTCTATCTTTATGTTATAGTTTCTTCAGTT
>NW_020438897.1:1414960-1498903 GCF_000699045.2 Agrilus planipennis
AACAGTCAGAAATACCCCTGCGTCTGGGTTCTCGTTGGAGCCGCTTCTCTATATTTTTTTCATTCCATAAATGAGTTAAATTAAGTACAGCACCATCTGCTATCTCAATCGAATTCAAAAAATTATTTTCCTTCTTGAATAGTAAAATGTCGAACAGTTTTACGTCTTGTCTAATCATAAAACTGTGATCCGCTGCATTGTAGTCAACACAAAGAAACATTCCTTTTGCTTGGGGCTTCTAACGAAAACATGAGTTTGACGGACTCTAAAACTTAAATCTCTTCCTAGCTCTTGCCCTCAGCAACCATAAAAATCTCAGACCTATTATAATTTACCCCTTACACAACGACAGTCCCGTTTAAATTTGAACGCCCTTTGTATTTTAACAAATAAAATACCGGTTCAAAAATATTTTGAGAAAATCATTCAACTTATTACGCCAATCTTTAGGACATTAGTAGGTACAATACGGTCGCTTTTGTTTTTTAAAAAATTTTGTGACTTCATTTATATATAAATAAAAACAAATGCAAAGAGTAGCATTTCTACCTTTGTTGTGTAAACATTTAGAAAGAGGCAATCTTCACTAGTGGGTCCAATTACTTCTTGAGGACATGTAGGAGCATCGGTAGTTGCATTAAGGGTACCACTCCATTCATCAGGTGGTTGTGGTGGCTTAAAACAAAATCAATTACAAATTAATCTCCAAATTGAGATGTTAGAAAAGTCAACATTAGTTATTTTAGATGTACACCTAGTTGTCTACCAGCGATGTCTCGGTCTTCCAAAGATAAGTGAAGAAGAATTAGGTACAGTATATCCTTAAATGTCTCTCAGAATGTGTGCATTAATATGAATATTTAGAATTAAGTGTCGATACCAAAAATTCATACTACTAACTATCACTAACATACACATACAAAAAAGATGCAACATAGAGAAAAGGAAAACGGAAAATTCACCTAAATATTAAAGCGATATTAACAGTTTATCCCACTAGCCAGTTGCTTCCTAAGCGAAAATAATAAAAATTACAATTTGGACCCGAATTTGTAAAAATAAAATCCTAGCAGAAATAAAATTACTAGGTATTTTAGTTCATATTACAAATTTAATTGTAATAATTAAGAAACTTAAAAATAACTTTTAAAGAAACATGTCAAAGTTGATATTATTGCAAGTTACCTAATAAATTCTACTATTTCTAGGGCAAATTCAGTCAATACAATCGAAATTGTAATTTTTGCGTTGTCATAAAAATTGTTTTTAGGGAATTCAGATACTTATAAGTACATATCTACAAAAATTTGTAAACGGATTATTACACGCGTTTAAGGTGTAAGCTATTCTGGAATTTATAAAGAGCAGTTTTGCGTTGGTTTTATTGAAATATTGCCGGCTGATTTCATAAACATCGGAATTATGTGGGAAGTGCTTAATAAAAGTCTGAACGTTTTTTAGGTCTGTCCGATAAATCAGAAACGAGTGTGTGGTAATAACAGACGAGCCAACGGTTTTGTTTCGCTGGGGGCAAGGACGAAAGCGCAAATGAATTTCGGCTGAGTAAATCTCTCACCAGCAACAACATATATGCACGGTCATGATAATAATTTGACAGGATCGGTGTAAAAAACTACCAGCTGTAATGCAGGTATTAAAGGAGAGAAAGCAAATTACGAACCGGATATTCTTGCGGTTTTATTATTTGCAAATAATATACAGTCTTGAAATTTGTATCTGGGACTACAGTTAAGTAACCAGGATAAACAAATATCCTTGATTGAAACTCTAGAAGCAAGCTATTTATTGTTAGATAATGAAAAATTTTATACAAGAGTGAAAATGAGACAGAAAGAATAATGTTTTATGCGTGAAATTCGCATTTTAGCTGCAGGTATGTATTTTTTACGTATAATTATAATTAGTTGGAAAATATTAAAATGATGCAGGTAAAAAGTCCTATTACTAAATAAATAGGAGAAAAATTATATTGAAATGTTGTAGGTTGTAAGTAAGTGTTTTGGTATTAAATTATCTCTTAAACAGTTTTCCCTACCTTTGCGCGTGCCTAGGGCCCGTAATTTTAGAGCCCGAAAATTAGGCTTTTAATTTTTATAAATAATTTTTATTTTTATCTGGAAAATATTTATATTTAATTTATATTAGGGCTCGCTTTAGCCTTAGTTCGCTACTGTAGAGTAATAAATTTTTTTCTCAATTGCAGATATGGATACGTATTCTATTCCTCTTTTGATATAAATTATACAACAAATACTTACTTTGTTTACTTCTGTAATTGTTGAGTCATTCATGATCGCGTTGATTTCATTATTAGTTTTTATGTAAGGTGGCGATAAAGAATTATTGCTGTGGGATGGGGTAACAGCCTGGATATTTGTCACATTTTCTTTAGAGCTTTTCGGGGAGATACGTGACGGAAAACTCAGGGTTTTCGTCCACTGTGTTAGGCTTCGAACCATTTTCATTAAACAAATAGTTGTCCAATCACAATAACTCAAAATGTTTACAATATTTAATTTATTTCACTAATTAAAATCACACGCCGCGAGGTTTGAAGATTTTCGAAATAATCATGTGCAAGTCCAACCGTGACACTCGTGACTTTCAGCAGAGCTTTCGTTAAGGAACTGGCTGATGTGAGTCCATTCTGATTTTGTTCTCAATCGGCCTTCCGCTGGCCTTTCCCCCCACCCCCTTGGGGTGTGTAAAACAGCTGTTTCTACTAGTGACTTAGCTGGAGTGGGACAGATACACGGACGTTGAAAAAACTTGTGCTATAGATATATAATACTTATAATTTTATACTGTGCGTTTTTTTTTCAAAACGATTTCATACCAGACCGGTTCATTACAATTCAGTCAGTTAGTCTATCTCAACGGTTTTTCAGAAAACAGAGGAAGTGTGGCCTGAATCAGTGATGGGAAAAGGTAAAGGAGAATGGATTAGAGTTGTTTTATTGTTCTTAAAGACAACTTTATCGTTAAAATAAAAAGCAAAACTTTATTATTACGTAAAATGCCCCAACCTATTTAGTATGAGAAGCTTTTTATAAGCTTTTAGCAATGCGCTATCGTCTTCAAGTATTATTGGGTAATTATTAATTTGTTACAAAAATTGCTCATTAATTATACAAATATATACACTATAAAATAAATTTTGACTCAAAAAACAGAAGATATAGGTATAGGTACTGGATAAAAATATTATATTATTCATTACACATTTCTCGAATTTTCAATTTTGTCACATAACTTCCACCATTCATGCCTTCAAAAATCACTCCTGAAGAAGCTTCAGTGAAGTGAAATAGTTATTGTAGATAATCAGTAGAATGCCTTTTTAGTAAACATTGTGTTCTGGTTTTCTGTTACTGATGAAGTTACAAGAAGTGAAAGCTTCAGATTTACAATTATTAATTTACTACAATATGCTTATATAAAGCAAATTTATTGGATAAAAGAAAGAAATGTATTAGCAATAACCCAGTTATGCAGTATTAGTATTGGATATTGCATCATATAAAATTTGACCCCGTTTGTTCAGGTGCTTAACATACCTACCTAAACTCCTATCAATCTCCCTCATGTGGAATATGTGACGAAATCATTTTATCCAATCAATCGAATCGATCGAAGTATCAAAACGATTGTTTAATGTCATTCCTTAATAATCTCGTCTCGTTTGTATAAATATTTGCGACGATATTTGCATCTAGATGACGGTTGGAAAGACGAGGAAAATCGTTAAATGGGTGCGGTTTAGACAAGTTGAGGTACGTTTTAGAAAGGATGAGCAAGATTTTCAAGTCTGTGCCTGTTACTCACTTGCGGAGAATGTGCCTACAGGTATAATACCTATCTACTTCTCGAGATCTGTCTTTAGTTGCCGCATTTGTCTGCCATAATACTCCACAAGTATAACAACAAGCAATTAGAACGTTATAGATATTTCTATTAAATAAATAACTGCCCTTTCCACTATACATAATTCATAAATAATTAGCATTCTAAAATGATTATAGTTTTAACTTTAACTTCGCAAACCTTAATTTAAACATTTAAGCGGATGTTTAAACCAAAAATTCTTAAAAGTTTTTGAGCCACTATCTTTTTACAGTCCTTTTTTCTGTGGAATACTATACCTTCGTCTAATACTTTTCTAAGCAGTTTTGACTGCATTCTAAAGCCAATAACAATTCCGTACTCATCGTCAGGAGTCTATATTGTAGGTACTGAGATAATAAAGGTAAACTTCGTTCATCAAAAGTACACAGTTACTCATTCTGATAACGATTTCACTGAAAACTGTAGATAAAGTTACGTTTAATCGACCTTAGGAACCTTAAAAATATTGCTTCCTTTTAAAGAAAAGTATTACCAAGTTAATAAGTAATATGAAAGAATTTAATACATTAATTTATTCTTTTATTGTTAATAAGGGGCTGTCTTCTATCGTTAGTTTAATTCTTTAATAACACCATAAATCGTTACATTTAAGAAATGATTTTTTAGATTAGATTACTTATTATGGCACATAGAGTACTGATCTGATGATTCGATGGGTTAGTACCCGGTTTGGATCCAATACTCGGCTTTTTTTTAGGTACCGGCAAATGACACCGATTACCCGGGTAATTTTATCGGAGAACAAAAAAAATAAGTACAACAGAAAAACCTACCTAGTGAAAATTGGTAATTAAGATTGTATTAGGACATACGACCTACCCCATTGTATGTCTTAATTTGCATTATTTATTTATAACTGTACTAAATTATTTGTTATTTTGATATAGTTCTTGCGTTTACTTTTTCTAGCCGAACGGTTTTGAATTTGTGCCTTTTGTTGGTATATCAGGTTTAGATTAACTATAACTGCGATAATGATTTTGTCACCTTGCAGACTTAAACTGTTTATAAGCTCGTCACAACGGTTTCGAATCAACCCTCTCGTTGAAATCCCTTAACCAAGAATTAAAAAATTTCATTGGTTTAGTGTTTAAACGACTTTTTGAACGGGATTAATGGAAAGTTCGCTCTAACGAAGACATAAACCATTAACCATAGTGATTTTGGCGAGTACCCGGCATTAGCTGTGGCGGGTACCGGGTTATCTGGTGCATCTCTAATTTTAACCTAATTGAGATTTTCTCTTGAAGATGGTGATCCCTTTAAAATAAATTAAAATGAAAAACACTTGCACCGGATGTTTCGATTTTACATATTCATGTTCATTATGGTTAAAAGAGCCGATTTGAATTCAACATTACGGCCCCCTTGAAAGCTTTTCAACTTTATTGTGTGTTTCACAGAAACGGTCTTATTGTTGTGGTGTTGCTTAATATTCCGAATCAAAACGTGGAACAGCTCGTTCCATGTATGCCTCGTGCCACCACTTGTGGTCTGTTGACTTTAAGTAATTACTCGGATACAATTAATTCCATTACATCGACTTTTATCAAAACAATAGATAGAAAGATATTTAGATGCGAAGAACGTAGAACGTAGAAGTGAGTAGTTTCTTCGAAGTACGAAAAAAAATAATGTGTTAAATACGTACATATATAGAATGTAACTATGAAAATTGCCCATTTAAACGCCTCCCAAATGATCTTCACAATCTCGATAAAAAGTAGCAGTTTATTACGTTCTTGGTTCTTCTGTACGTATTATTCAAAATGGGATAAGTAAGTCTTGCATTACTGAAAACTACGGCCTAATTACGTAAAATATGCTATTATTTTTGTTAAAAGCACAAAATTGAAACTACAATGGATTTTACTTTCATAAAAGTCATTTAAGAATTGACAGCGATAAAAGAAAGGAGAAACAAAAAAAAAATACAACACGTAATTATACAACACGATACTGAAGTGAAACTTCTTCAAACGCACAAACATACCGGGACAGGGGTTGAGGAATTGCTTTAATGGTATTATTTGTACACTATGCTTACAATACAAACCGCCGCAACCGCTATGTCCCTGCATTTTAAGTCTGTAATATCTTCGAAAAAATTCATTTAAATTACATGCTGTAAAGGGCCATATTGATCTATATTAAATGCACAATGTCTTTAAAAGTACTTAATTGGATAAGAATTAATGATGTATTGCTTAAAATCGCTTCGTAAATAAGCCATTATTTCTTGTAAACAGAAAAGGATAAAAAATGGTTATTGTTGGTTATCCCTAAGAGATAGACATATACCATCGCGGACTTTTTTGTAGACCTTTTTAAGGTGTACAATACTGTAGTATATTATTTTGATCTATCTCGTAGGGTTCAGCCAGCGTTTGCAATGTAAGCGCAAAAAATATGTTTATTTACGACATCACATTAGAAACCTCTGATATTATCATTGTTTCCCTACTATATTATGCATGTATTTTACATATAAACCTTCCTCTTGAATCACTCTGTCTTTTAACAATAACCGCATCAAAATCCGTTGCGTAGTTTTAAGGATCTAAGCAACAGACAGCGGGGCAAATGCGTTGCATGATTTCGTTACACAGCAACTCGCATGAAACGAACTTACCCTACCGTGCGTTTCACTTCAAAAACAGCAGATACCTTTTGATAATTTTGAACTATGTTTCACTTTTTGTTGAGTAAGCATACAAACATTTTAAAGTAATTAAATAAATCTTTGATCTAGTGATCATCATTTCTGATCACCACTCTAATAACGAAGAAGCGATTAGTTCAAGGTGGTTGTTGTAGCGTATTGCCACGTAGTAAGAAAGAAGTCCAGGAAACAATGTTACAAACATACATGCAGACATTTCTACATACATTCATACACATACATCCATGCATTCAAACCAGTTATGCTCTTTTACCGAGCACGATTCTCACGACTAGCAAAAGGTATTCACCTACTACATAGCCGGACGGACAAAGTTTATGTATATCCGCATCCATCCGGGAAAATTATGTAGCAGAAGACATTTTTCGCCTCCTTGTCTCAAATACATAATGTGCAAGTGCGTGGCTAACTGTACACGTACTCTTGGTGACTGGTCTGCAACAGGTTTGTACTCGCAAATGAGACCTCTTATTACAAACTATTATCTTGGCGCCCGAATGTACATATATAGTCCGGCAATGTGCAATAGTTACAATTATAATTTACTTTTTAATGTTACACTTAAAAAAAAAACGAAAATTGACATTCTAATTAAATGAGACTAATTAAAGTGTTCGTTGGGATACTTTTGAATAGAATTCGGCCAAGTACATCTATAGGGTGTATTCCCTAACATTTAGCATCAATATTCTTCATTAGCGTACCTCCAATCTTTCCTATCCTGAGCTAAACTTCGTATTTCCCTAAAACTAGAACAACCCACATCCTTAGCTATTTGCGAACAGTAATCTAATCTAGGTCTACCTCTACCCTTCCTAACTCCTGTTTCTGCCTCTAATATATCTCTGACTAGACCTTCATGCCTGAGAAGGTGTCCTACCAACCTATCTCGCCTATTTTTTATTGGCTTCCATAGAGTCCTCTGTTCTCCGATTCTTTCTAATACCTCTTCATTTCTAACCTTTTGTACCCACGTTATCCTCATAATTCGCCTATAATATTCAATATTCTTATCCCAATTTAATTAGTAAATTACTTTGAGACAAAGTTCAGTCCAAAGCGGATCTGGGTAAAAGAGGAAGCAGGACAAAAGCGAACCTACATCAGTGACAATTATAAATTTGATCACAATTGGTTCAGTATTATTATAGCTATTCCACAAATCACGATGCCAAAGAGAAATACAAAGATAACCTAAATCAAGCCTAACTTTTTTACTTCGTCCGTGTTGTCTTTTCTTACCGTAACCATGTGATCTTAACTTAACCGTTTCTTTTTTGGCAATTCTATCAATAAATATTATTTTCGCTCTGATTATATTACTACCTGAATGGCTTGTTCTTCGCAATCGCGAAATTCCCGCAAAAATCGGTAAGTACCATTATACATATTACTCAATGGCTTTCCAGTTTTGTTATAACAGATGAAAAGAATTAATTAAAAAAGTTCCAATTTCCATTTATTCTTCCCTTTATTTTAGAGTATAACCCAATTTCATCTATTGGTATAAAAGCATTATCAAGGTCGATTTTTGAAAAAACAGTTCTTCCTTTTCTTGACTACTTTTCAAGATAAAGATGACTACCTACTAGGTAGTACCTAGTTATAATTTCTGAGTATGCAGGCGAGTCAAATTAAATTGTTGCAGCTTGTTACGATAAAACTAGAGAATTTTTAATGTATACCTGACCCAAATCGGGTCTAATTTTTCCTTTGAATGAAGAATCCTTGAAAGAAATTAAATTTTGCTTAATATGTACACACATCTTTTTGGCTGAGGGTAGATGAATTAATAAACATCTTCATGACTAATGATCAACTAGGTAATCTACGAAATTTTTGTATGTAATAAATTATTTCGTGTGTGAAAGGGAGACAACAGATTAAGCTAATTAAAACATAATCCGTAAAAATGTTGAAAATAAGAAGACGATTGAGGTTTGAAGTAGTATGTAGATAGTTTTGAAAGCTTCAATTCGAAAAGGCATTCCTAATACCATTTAGATCTACTTTTTTATGTTCATTCCACAGATGTTGGTCATTAATTCAAAGGTTCTTGCTTTTCATTTCATCTCTATTCAAAGGTTTAAATGAAATTTTGCTAATACATATGTATCTGCTGTTGAGGACGGATGTATTAAAAGAAGTATTAAAACTCTTTTAATGCTTTTCCAAAAATTGAAAACCTTATCTGTACCGGGGGGTTTTAAGTTAGGTAGTTTGCTGCTACCCAGTGAAAATTCGTTGAAGTACTTGAAAACGTTACGAAGAAATAAAATATTTTAAGATTTCCATTTGGTTTTCTCAATTATTTAACAATTTAGCCATTTCCGTCTAATATTCAAAGTTTTGTAACAAATTTTTAATTAAGTCACATAAACAACTAGTTGTAATTAAGTATTTCTATATATGTTTTGTTTAATAATAACAGATTTCTCCATAAGTCTAATACAGGATCATAAAAGTACGCGACCTTTGGTGCATTATAAATTAGTCTACATACCTACAGACAGACAAATATGTAAAAATTATAAATATAATGTAGAACACATGTCATACTTGTAATTATACATATAAAAATAACGGTTTTTATTAAAATATCTACTGACTAAGTAATATTTATACCAAATTCTTTAAAAGTAGGTAACAAATATGTAGAATGTAAATATAATAACTGATGGACTTACCGCACAACTTTTCTACATAATTTCAAATTATAGATACATACACGGAGAAAATGAAAAACGAAAATTTGTTTAAATATTAAAGAGATACTTACAATTTATTCCACTAGCCAGTTGCTTCCTAAGCGAAAATAATAAAAATTACAATTTGGACCCGAATTTGTAAAAATAAAATCCTAGCAGAAATAAAATTACTAGGTATTTTAGTTCATATTACAAATTTAATTGTAATAATTAAGAAACTTAAAAATAACTTTTAAAGAAACATGTCAAAGTTGATATTATTGCAAGTTACCTAATAAATTCTACTATTTCTAGGGCAAATTCAGTCAATACAATCGAAATTGTAATTTTTGCGTTGTCATAAAAATTGTTTTTAGGGAATTCAGATACTTATAAGTACATATCTACAAAAATTTGTAAACGGATTATTACACGCGTTTAAGGTGTAAGCTATTCTGGAATTTATAAAGAGCAGTTTTGCGTTGGTTTTATTGAAATATTGCCGGCTGATTTCATAAACATCGGAATTATGTGGGAAGTGCTTAATAAAAGTCTGAACGTTTTTTAGGTCTGTCCGATAAATCAGAAACGAGTGTGTGGTAATAACAGACGAGCCAACGGTTTTGTTTCGCTGGGGGCAAGGACGAAAGCGCAAATGAATTTCGGCTGAGTAAATCTCTCACCAGCAACAACATATATGCACGGTCATGATAATAATTTGACAGGATCGGTGTAAAAAACTACCAGCTGTAATGCAGGTATTAAAGGAGAGAAAGCAAATTACGAACCGGATATTCTTGCGGTTTTATTATTTGCAAATAATATACAGTCTTGAAATTTGTATCTGGGACTACAGTTAAGTAACCAGGATAAACAAATATCCTTGATTGAAACTCTAGAAGCAAGCTATTTATTGTTAGATAATGAAAAATTTTATACAAGAGTGAAAATGAGACAGAAAGAATAATGTTTTATGCGTGAAATTCGCATTTTAGCTGCAGGTATGTATTTTTTACGTATAATTATAATTAGTTGGAAAATATTAAAATGATGCAGGTAAAAAGTCCTATTACTAAATAAATAGGAGAAAAATTATATTGAAATGTTGTAGGTTGTAAGTAAGTGTTTTGGTATTAAATTATCTCTTAAACAGTTTTCCCTGGTACTTTAATCGATGGATTTTCATGTTTTTCTCGCATGAAACAGGGCTTATGTTTGATGCAAATGATTTATCCTTAAAATACTTATATAGACTTAATCCTTACATCCTTTAAATCTCTATTTTTTGTCATATAAACTTAATTCATAGTATGTAAATTCTTATTTCTTCTATTACGTGTAAGGTATTATTCAGTGGTTGGGGTTACCAGTCAATTAGTCAACCAGGTTTTGCTTCTTTAATGTATTATTATATAAAAGCAATTAAAAAAGTTTCCTTTGAATGTTTCCAAATAAAGTAGCCCTATTATTTTTTTTTGTGGTATTGAAAGGTATTTAATAAAATATACATAAAATCAGTGTAAAGCCCCCTCAAGTAAAATAGCATGACGAAAACAATATTAAAGACAGGCATGAATATTAAAGCGATATTTACAATTTATCCTACTAGCCCTTTGCTTCGTAGGTAAAATCCCAGTCGAAACAAATTTACTAGGCATTTCAGTTAATATTACAGATTTAATTGTAATAATTAAGAAACTTGAAATAATTTTTAAAGAAACATGTTAAAATTGAGATTATTACAAGTTACCTAATAAATTCTACTATTACTACGGCAAATTCAGTCATTTACAATCAAAAATTGTAATTTTTGCGTTGTCATATAAAATTAGTTTTCTTCGTGTGTGCATGTATATTATTAAATCTTCTTACATTAACAATAAGTGTGAAGACCAAGAAGCAAGAAGTAATAATATTTTTAATAATAGTCTTGTAAGCGGTTTGTTTCAATGTAATTTATATTTACTGGCCACTGGTCATGATGTAATAATAGTGTTTCTACAGGTGATTTTATTTTATTGTGAGACTAATAACAAACGGGTAGAGTGGCGACAACGATCCAACTAAATGGAGGCGGTTTCCATCCGATAAACGAATTTCTTGTGACGTAAATGATGAGGAATCCACTTTATACTTATTCTGCATACCTGTGTCGGTCTGCACTGCCTCGCCAATTGCTTAATGCTGGTTAAGAGAAAGACGGTGTTGGTATACCTGTAGAAACTACAGTTCATGTAATAATGAGAGAACATGATTCTATCCACTTCAAAAATCACGAAAAATAATGAGAAGTTAACGACAGAAGCAGTTTTACTTTTATTTGATGCATATTGTTGGAAAAATATTTGTTGTGGTGGATTTCATGGGGTTGAAAAGTACTTAATTCAAACGACGTGTGATTAAAACATCGTAGGTAGTACTGATAATATTTACTACTCTTTCTCATAATGTACACTGCAATCCGTTTATTTTATGGCTTACTGACTCAAATCATTAGAATGTTACCTGCCTAGTCTAAAGTTTAATGAGAGTGTAGTGTGATTAGTGGGGGGGGGGTTCGGAACTATCGTGACGAGACGTTTAGAGTACCTATTATTCATATTTTTATCTAATCGAACTACAGTAAAACAAAGCTGCGAATCTTTCTGTTTTAAAATTGTTACGTAACGCAAAACTTGATCCCCTCCCTCTATGTAACAGGACCGCAGCCCTCGGATGGATCCCCTCGCCCTAATTTTCATTATGAACAGTCTAATAAGCTTCTTGGTCCATGCTCTACGGGAAAGAATCCACCGAGAAAAAAGTCCCGAAAAATATGCTCCATCAAATCTCAACAAAATTTTTATTAAGCCACAATAATTATTTGGTGAAGTTACGCTGACAGTCACTGAATAATATTCTTTTAACTTTTCAGTCCAAATTTTATATGCATTGATTTGCATTATCTTCTTAGTAATTAGATCATCTAAAAAAGGTACTGAAACAGCTGTAACGGACAAAAGGTAAAAGAACAACAGATAAAGGTACCGAAGATCGACAAATTTTAGTGTCATTTGTTAATTTATTTCAATATGGATCTCCATCGTGTGACGACCGAATCAATTAAGGCCTTTACTGTTTTTTATTTTGCATTAAGAGTTGTTGGTTCCAAACGACATAAAGAAGTCGCTAAATTTTGAAGGATAAAGAAATATTACCTAATTCCATGTTGTAATCTCAAAATAAATGTACAGTTAGCAATATATGAAGACTTGAATGAATGAAGACTTATTTGCGCTTGTGTGATGAAGGGTAAAAAAATTACTAATGGTATCAGGAGGATCCTAGATTTGATCACGCCACTCGGTAATTATTGATTTGACCATACAACGCAAGGTGCTAAGGACTATGCAAAAGAGCCGCGAACAGGTCACAACTTGTCCACCGCACGTTTTAACTTGTCCATGTGGGAGGCGATATTGGTCCGAATTATAACTGGAACACACAAAAAACGACATCTACCTACTATAGATTTCATAAATCCCGATATTGATTATTATGTTTGTGTAAAAAGTATTTAAATTAAACTACGGTTTTGTTTTTCGAATTTAAAATTTCGATATTACAGTAGGTACATACTTTTAAATCCAATGCAGAGTAGAGCTTTTGAGATTTCTATACTTTTATAGACTTAACTAAATCCCTTTATTCACTTAATTACTGTATGTTAGTGCAAAACAAATGTCTCAACTATTTCATAAGATTTCTTGCAATGGAGTTTTGGTTTGCAGGAGTAATTGAAAACGAGTTGGTTTTAGCTTATTTATAAAGTAATCTCTTTCCCTTCATTATAGGTACTAACTATATGATTTTCTAATACTTTCATGCTTAGTGTTTTTGAAACACTCGCCTCTATTTTAGCAACAGGTACTTTTCTTCCGTCGATCTTATTGTAAATTGACGATACAGGAATTGGATAACATTTACTAGTTTCGTTGTAGGCTTTTCGCGGTAACAATACGAAAGTTAAACGGTGAGGATGAAATTAAATGTTTCATTAATCTGACGAACAAGCACAATTCCTTATTCTTGCAACAAATGATAATAGTTTATTGTACACGATCTAACATACACAAAATCCAATGGATAATACTTAATATGCTTTGATAACATAATTATTTTGATTACTGAATAATTCTATAGATCGTAGAATACTAAATGACTCGCCTGTATAGGGACTAATTGTTAGCACATATTTTCATAACTAACAAGTCAATTATCGCATGGATGGTAAGTTTATTTTACCATGAATCTAGAGACCACTTCGTTCAACTATTATTATCCTATTAGCTCGTCCCAACCTTGCGCTGTTAAATAATAAAATTGGCGCTTAATTTAATGTTTCGTTTGCGCTCTTATTTTCAATAAGACCATTTGCTACTCCACTTTACGGTTACCATATGGGCCTGTTCAAAATAACTCTTCTGTGGTTAAATTGCGCAAGTAATTAGACTCAATACTCGTTATGTAAGGAAGTTTATTATAGTTTTGCATACTCTATTATAATTAATTTTTACATTTGCCCAAAATTTTATAAGGGCAAATCGCATTTAGACATAGACTGATTAAAAGAATTACGGTATGGGATTTTCGGCGTTTGAATTAGTTACTTTAATTAAAAATACGAAGTCCAGACTGAATGAAGAGAATTACAAGGGTAAAATTATTATTTAGAAAGATAGATATAAGTGAATGATTTAATTTAATTTTTTATGCAATTGGAAGGAGGGAGGTTAGAATTGGTCATTTCTTATTTTACCAGTACAGGCATTATAGCCCCAGTCTGTCTCTGGTATGGGTAAGATGCATATTTGGATTTGTTACATTGTGCCCTTTTTTTCTTGTGGATTTAATACTTACTAAACGCGGTAATAGGACACGTATGATGAGTCAACACAACTGACGTAAACCAATTAATTATGCGTCCTCGAGCGAATATTTATTGACTACATTAAAAAACATCAGAGAACGAGTTATGTTCACCCCTTTACATCAAAGGTTGCCGTTGTTTTTGTTGAATAAATTAGCCGACAGGAGACTTTGAAACAAAAGAAATACGATCAGTGGTTTTTAAGTTTATGGAGATATAAAAAAAGCCATCTACAGCTAATTTAAATTTAAAAATGAACCGAATCAGTTTTGAATTTTGACAAACTCAACGACGTTATTGCTTGTACTGATAATAGTGGTAGAACGGGTTAATTTAGTGGAGGTGGTCGACGATGTTAAGGGGAAATATAACTTATTAATTTGAAGCAATAATGGAAAACTTTCGTTTAGCAAATGTACCTAACAACATAGATAGATATGATAAGATGAGTAGATGAAGCTACTGAGGTATGATGACGAATAATTTTTCCGATCTATACGTATTAGGTCACAAACAAAGAGTCCGATCCGAAAGCTCTAGTTACACTTCAAGAAACCTATTTCTTTAAACGTTTGTCATTTTGTCTGCTTCGTCATCCCACAGTATATATGAACTAACACACAAAATTCGTTATCCACCTTGCATTTTCACATTTCCTTATATTGTAAGTGAAATTGGAAACTCGGGGAGCATTTTACGAAAAAGCAAATACAAACTTTATTATAAACGTTAGAACGACTTGCCATACGTAGATAAATTATAAACCATAAAAAGTGTCTCACAAAAATCTTCATACACTGCAGTGTTTGAAATTCTAAATAGATAAACAAGTGCATTGCTAAAGGTGAGTATACATCTGAACACGAACACGCTTGAGGAAAGACAAGACCGAACATATGCCTTATTTGATTCTCTAGAGAGTCGAGGCAACGAACGCGGTAGATGTACCTATACACTCTTTAAGGAGCATTTGCAGGTCTGAACTTATTGCAGACGACATATAGTGCCATCATTATGGTACTAATTAATAATTACTAACAATAAAAGAAAGGGAAACAGTTTTAAAATATCCTTAAACCATGTGAAAATCCACTAATTTGACACAGTCTGATGAAATTTTATATTTTTTAGTTAAAATTGGTGGTGTTCTGTTGGTTTATATTAATCCTTTTTGTCCCTTTATTAAGCCTTCAATCTAATAGAAAAAACACTAATCAATTATTGTTTTGCGAATACTGGAAAACTATTCCTTACCATTGTCAATGCAAGCATAAAAATTACTTTAAATGTCTATATTAATGAACAGATAAAATCTGGTTTTACTTCCAGATATTGGTGGAATGTATGTACGTTTTCCATATGTTCTGTCAGGATAAGATTTAGCAGTTCGTTACACTTACTATCATTAGAAAGCATGTGTATAATTTTATGAATTTCTAGATGACTAAACGCGATTTCTTAATAAAATTATTACAACAGTTGAGGCTACTACATTTTTTACGAATTGGCATCGAAAATTTAATTTTTATGATAAGGCAAAAATTACAATTTTCGATTGTAAATGACTTAATTTGCTGTAGAAATAGTAGAATTTATTAGGTAACTTGTAATAATCTCAATTTTGACGTTTCTTTAAAAATTATTTCAAGTTTCTTAATTATTACAATTAAATTTGNGTTTCTTTAAAAATTATTTCAAGTTTCTTAATTATTACAATTAAATTTGTAATATCAACTAAAATATCTAGTAAATTTATTTCTACTGGGATTTTATTTTTACAAATTGGGGTCCAAATTGTAATTTTTATTATTTTCGCTTACGAAGCAACGGGCTAGTGGCATAAATTGTAAAGATCGCTTTAATATTTAGGTGAATTTTCGTTTCTTATTTTCTCCGTGTACCTGCATCTTGAAAATAATATTTATTGGGAAATTCTTAGGTAAAATTTTTAATTACCATCATACACTAGAGGTAAGTATGTACTTGAATTAACGTTTTAACTGCTATAAATACGGGAGTATGCTCTGGAATTTACTTTACTATTAATCGACAAGGGAGGCCTTTCGGGGGTCGGGGGCAATAAATTAAACCTGGAAACTAACCAAAATTAATTATAGAATACGGATATTATATACATATAATTAGCTAAAGCACCGTGGGAATTCGTACTATCAGCTTAATTACGGGTAATTTTCGTCATCACCAGATTATAAAGATCTTGAAATTAACACTGATTATCTTGTTATTACTAAAACAGTTACTTCGGAAATTGGCAGAACTACCATATTACACTTTACATAATAATGTTCTCTTTGAAATTTCATGAAATGAGGAATTAGTTTTAATAAAATTGTCCCGTTATTCGTTTTTTGGAAATTTCACGCTCTGATTATATTACTACCTGAATGGCTTGTTCTTCGCAATCGCGAAATTCCCGCAAAAATCGGTAAGTACCATTATACATATTACTCAATGGCTTTCCAGTTTTGTTATAACAGATGAAAAGAATTAATTAAAAAAGTTCCAATTTCCATTTATTCTTCCCTTTATTTTAGAGTATAACCCAATTTCATCTATTGGTATAAAAGCATTATCAAGGTCGATTTTTGAAAAAACAGTTCTTCCTTTTCTTGACTACTTTTCAAGATAAAGATGACTACCTACTAGGTAGTACCTAGTTATAATTTCTGAGTATGCAGGCGAGTCAAATTAAATTGTTGCAGCTTGTTNATAAATAATTTTTTTAATACACTTTTGACTAAGAAAATTAACGCGCCATTTTGTTCGTATAGTTGTCGATTACAATTTTTTTTTAATTTTACAATTTCGCGATGACAGTACTTTGAATGTTACCGGCTCCTCGCCTATAAATTTAACATTCAAGGATATAGAATAAAACCATAATTCTGGAAATAAAAAGAAAACATTAAAAAATTTTATACGATTGATGTTTTTAATTTGCATTTACTATCAGGACTTAGGATATACCCATCGGTGACTGCTTAATATCTACTTTGACAACTTACATATTTATTTTTAAGATACCTAAACACTTATCCCTTTTACTTTTTATAAAACTAGTTTCCAGCGTGGTCCATTTTTTTTGTGCACATTATTTATGGCACGAATGATATAAATTTTATTTCTCTCCTTTTATAATAAATACCGAAGAAATGTCGACGTTCACCTACTAATATAATGATATTTCTATATTTTAATAATATGTACTTTTAATCCCACATTGTACTAATGTAATAAAATAAAATGAAAACGTGTTTTGAAATCGTGCAGAAGAAGAAGCGAGTAGTAATAGTAGGTAGATTGCAACATTTACTTGAGAGTTAACGAAAAGTGGTGTCACTAACATGCTTGCTTTTAGGTCAAATGCCACCAACAATTCCGTAGTCATTTAAGTACTTGCTGTATTGCAGTAATTGAAATTCTTAACCTATCGTTTATAATTTAAGAGGCTTTAAACTCGTAAACATGTGTTTTTTATCTAATATACAAATAAAATCTAAAAGGAAAAATAATGTTGACTATAAGATCTGCCTAGCTATTTGAAATTAAGGAGTAGAAGATCTTGTATACATACATAGTTATTGAGTAATTATGTTAGGTTTATTACGTGTATTCGGTAAAATTTTGCCTAGTAGTTAATGCGTCATAAAACTTTTAAATAAGTTATCGATTGATTGCTCACTCGTATTCAATTGCGTACAAATTATTTTTTTCCAACCCTTTTGGCGCCCCTAGTTCGGGACTGGTTAGGGGAAGCAACGCATAGGTTCGCCTCTCCCCTTAGAACAGGCTCTGATAGGAACATCACATCATCAATTTCGAACTCTTAAAAAAACACAAAATATTATATTTGACAAAATTATGCTTAATGTACATGTGCATGTACTAAGGCACGAGTTGATTTAGTATGTACATAAAAACGACAAGTCCATTGCCTATTTCATGAGTTACGCAAAATTTTGCCTGGCAAACACAACATTCAGTTAACACCTATTCGATGGTACAAAGTTTGCTTGCAAAACAACATCAATATTTTGATATTTTCATATGTCAGTCCGTAATTGCACGGTAATTTTTGTCAAAAACAATATTACATTCATTATTATTCTTAATTTTGATATGTCGAAAACAACTGGACGTTTTGTATAACGTTTAATTGACTTCTGCGAGTGGAGACTGCAACGATGAGTTAAGCGACGAACCCCGTACATTTTGTGCAACAGATTTATCATTCTAATACGAAAAGTTGCATAAATGTAACAATTCGCTTTCTATTACTCTACATAAACAAATTCTATTGTGTATATCTAAATATAACATTTTATTTCGACGCTTAACACGTAATAAACCTTCAGCAACTAAGAAAGTATTATTTTTCATGCTTTCTGAATATGTCCTTATATAGTCGTTACTCAATCGAGTTAAATGGCAATTGTAGGTAGATATATAAGAAACATCCGTAATTTTTTTTGAAATATCGGAGAAACAATTTCTACATTTAAATTATAGGCATTATATACTTGTTACACTCACGCTACAGCTGTGATTTGTTACTTGTCTCAAACTTGTTGTGTCTGTAAAATAAGCTACTATTATATATATACATATGTATAAACCAATTTTGCATATAAATTACAATGCAAGTTTTTTATACCAGCACAAGTACGTCCATGCATACATATAACTAATTTGGAAAAGGAAATAATTATAAGGTAAAATATTGTTTTTAAAATAATCATGAAAAATCTAACTCCAAAGCATTATCCAGACTACTCTATATTGCTCCTTAAAGAATATCTTTCAAAATTGAAGTGTACCTAATCTTAAGTTGGCTTAGTTGAAGAATCAAAATGCTTGCTTGCACCTGAATGCAAATTCTTTCACTTCATTTGGAGATTAGGTGAACACCACATTCGCTCAGCAGAATTCAACTAGAAATTTTAACCTACAAACAGGATTAAACATGAACAGGCTTGCATGTTTGTTCTTTACTATTTTCACCGACCTCTTGTTGTTTCTTCCGAAAGTAAATATCAAAGACAATCAAAAAACTTAAACTAAATAATGGAGTAGATAAAAAACACATGATTAGATGCATAATATGGTAGCAATATGTTATTTGGTTACGATTACGAAGTTGTAATTGGCAGTCATGATTATGGTAAAATTGCCAAATGCATTGGGTATTGACAATTAATTACTAAAACAAAAAAAGAAAAAAATGTCAGAGCTGAAGAAATATATGCGAAAGTAATTACGATTTTGACCAGAAGGAAATGAAAATTTTTGAAAAACGAGCTGTCCGAAACAACAGAAACGTTAAAGCTTCCTTATCACTCGAAAAATGTATAAATTAGAGATTTTGTCGGGGACCCGGTTACCCGCTTGTTGGGTAATGGATAACCGGGTTCTCTTGAAACTTTAAGTCTTGGTCTTTCAATAAGAGGGTTGAGTTGAAACCGTTGAAAAGAGAATATAATATCTATAAAAACTAAAAGACACAAAATTATACTAAAAGTTTCGCTATACTGCTCCATTCCTGTTCACGAGGAAAAGTAAACACAAGAACGATACTGAAGTAACAAATAATTTTGTAAATGGTTGTTTCTTTTGGCGTTGGTAAAATTACCCGACACTGCCGAGCAGTGGCGCAACAACGTTACAATTTGAGCTCACCAATAAATGACTAAATAAAAATGCATTGTATTGGAAAAATCTAAAAATACTATAAATGACTAAACTAAAAAAAAAGTCAGTTCGCTGCTCATTTACGAGCTTGAACTGTTTGAACCGAACTTACAAGTTAGGTTATTATCTGAATGGACCCCCCTTGTTGCGCCCCTGCTACCGAGTACGCGACGTCATTATCCGATACTAAAAAAAGTGCCGGATCTAAACCGGGTACCTGGCCCATCTCTGGTATGAATTTAATGCAGATATGCAGCTGTACCTTGAGAGCTAATAAGCCATCATTTCAGCATAATTAAGGATTTCTTTTATATGCATATATTTCTGATTGATCTGTCTTTGTGATGCATTCAATTAGTTTTTCCTCGATAAAACAAGTTGTTCACAAGATGTGTATAATAATTATCTTTTGATGTTGGACGAAAACACCTGCATAAGACTGAACTCGCATAAAATTGAAAGGTGCATTAGAAAGATAGACACGATGGATACCATACATAGATAGTCGCTCGACGACCTTGCCACACACCGGCTGTTGACCTTCACTGTACCATTATTGGACATACACGCGGTATACGTATACTTGGCTATAATATATTGTATTTCTACACATGTATGTTTACAATAATTTGATTAGCACTATTTCACCGTCAGCGAAATATTTGCTAAGAAGCTGAAGAAGGATCGTTAAAACCTTTTTTAGTTGTAATGAGGTGCCATTTTCCTTATTTGGAAAATTCTTTCGGATAAATATCTCTAACAGTACATTAAATACACTCCTCAATGCGTGTGGCAATTGAATTTACAATTAATTTAGAAATCGCACAAACCGAACGATCCAAACGGTACATGTTAAATAAAATCGAATATCTGCACTATAACAGATATCGAAAGTTTACGGAAAATGTAAACAGTGCCTATTAAACTGGAAGTCGAATTGGCTATCGAAATAATTAGTTGGAATTATCAGTATAGGTAGACGAAGACGTAATTTATTCGGTTAGTTACTACCAACAAAGTCAATGCTTTTCTTGGTATTGTAGTCCTAAGAAATTTTTAGATTTCGTTATCGAGAGCCAACGCGGCGACTTTACTTTCAAAATGAAATTAATGCCCAATTACAAATTGATGTTTTCATAGGTATCTCAAATTATTTTATAGTCTTTTACAGCATGTTTTAGCAAAAACGTTAAACATACTAATTAGGTAATTAGCTTTGATATTATCCCAACGTGTTTAATGATTACATGTAAACCAACAGAATGGACGAGTTCTTATTATTAAACACATGTCTAAAGACTCTTAAGTATTCAAAGATATAATTACACATGACATTCATAAAAACGCAAATTTAATAGAGTGTGGTATAATGCAGACCGTTAACAAAGGGGTAATCGCATTTTCATGGCTCTTAAAACCTGTTAAAAAGGTATCAATTATACCTGTACAATAAAATTAGAGAAGACTGAAACTATGTAACCGTTTTGATTTCAGTATATGTATCTATTTTAACAATTACTTAACGGACATGTAATTTTTAAAAAAAGTATCGAATGATTCAAATTTGAATGACCTTTAGATTGAAATTACGATTAAAGATGAATACTCTGCAGTCATTGAGAAGGCTACCACGATTCCTGTTTCGATTTATATTGACTTACAGATTACAGACGAGCTTTTCAGTTTACGCCTATAATAAAAAGAAATTCAGAATTTGACTGGATGCTGTTCCGGATATTCGAATTCATCGGACTGATTTACACTTATTTTTAATGCTATACTATTAGTAAAAATAATTTTCATTTTAAATACATACGTACAATAATAATAAAGTTTTTGAGTTTAGCATGTACACAATAAAGAGTCAAAGGGTCTTATTGTTAGACATAAAACTTTTATCAGAAATAGTATTTCGAGGAACCTTGGCGTTATGTGCAAGGGTTCTAGGGGTTTCGAGAGTGCAAACAATCAAACATAACCTAATGCGATTTTGTACATACCTCAACCACATAATTGTAGTTTCTTTTTTTAAATATCTTTGTATGTGTAGTATTTGTAGTAATAATTTTTAAGTATATTATCATAGCGATGTGTACTTTTATAGCTGTACTTATTACATATTTATTGCTCAATTAAGAAACAAAGTGATGTAGTACAGGATGACCAATGTATACGAATGTATACATATATTTTAAATAGTTTTTATCACTGACGCCTTTAAAAGGTGCCAGAGATTTAGTTAATGAGTAAAGGCTTATGCAATTTTTTAATATACCATAAATAACTATACTAAAACGTACTTGGGCAAAGTCTAAAGGATTGAAAGCTCTCTGCTCAATTACTATACCGTTTTTATGACGTACGGAACCGATAAACAATAACCCATATCGTTGTTGAAAATCATGTCTGCCCTCTTAAGCAGCTCTTTGTCGACATGATTCATATCCTAAGAATTAGTTGAACTATTAACCTGGACTGGACTGAAAGGAACCGTAAATTCCTTCTTTACATTCAACTGAAAGCATAGGTTAATACGTTTAATACTTAAGTAAGAAAGCAGTGGCGTAACAAAAGACAGTGTGAACTTCCTCTAACGAAACTTCACTTCCGATTTCGTTGAAATTTTAGTAAATTGTACGTGTTGGACGAGGAAATCTTTCCATTCCTTAGTTTTGGGATTAAATACAAACTCAATCTATAGATAAACGAATCGGTCAAAAATAAGGTTTATTGTAGGTGCACAAAAGGATGGTCATGACCACATTAACCCTTCGGGGGGGGGGGGGACAATTACACTCTAATAAGCTTAATTTAACCTAACAATGATTTTATTTGATTGAAGTACCTAAGTTTTGTCGTTACTGTGCATTTCTTGAAAAAACGTTGTTTGTGATTCATTTGTTTAGCGTAAACCCCCAAAATTAGGGGAAGGAATGATTTCTGTACCAAATATATATACGTATTTTTAACCACCAGATGAAGCTGTATACATATCAAAATTTCAACGAAATCGAAGGTGAGCACTCTAATCTAGGCATCAACCAAAGTCTACAGAATTTTGCAAATAGGATTTTAATTGGTCGACAGTAAAAGAAAATTATGATGAAAGCGACAGCATAAACACAAAAAAATACAGTGGAATAGAGAGCCAATAAATAGACATTTCTGTTACTTTCGTTTTATTACCTATACTACAATATTAACGAAAGCAAAGACACGGCAAGCATGTGCGTCTAATTCTTTTTTAACGAACGGTTATTATAACGTACCGATTTTACCCTGTACGAATTTTACTGTACTTTTAAATAAAATATCGCTAAATTGCCTTGTCTTATCGATGTTATTATTCGAATTCTCTTTTATCCAGTTTTGTTGTGAATTTGAAAGTTTCATAAAAAAAGATACGACTATGTTTTTTCAATTATTTTTCCCGTAGAAGGTTCCCAAGTGTATTTTCTTGGGGTCACCGCCGACACAATAAAATTCCGACTTATCTACGACATGTATAGTAACCCTAGCACGGTGTTCGGTTGACGAAGAACATTGATATTCAAATGTTCTCTGTGTTCTTGTGAAGGATTACGTTGGATAGATATAATTTCATACGCACTGTGTGTGTGTTGAGTAAAAAACCCGCACAAAAGATTTCATTTCTCGTTTACGATCCCCTTTCAAGCCGCACAACAATAATAATAATGATAGTAAAAAAAAATGAACAGACAGGTTTTCGGTTTCTTTGTGTTTGTACTTTCTAGTTTACTGTTAAAGCAAGCGGAACTAATCGGAATGAAGTCGATAATGACAAGAGGGACAATAATTGAATTGTCTGATATTTATTATTGAATTATTATTATTTACTGACCGTGTGAATATTGCATTTTTATCGTTGTTTTCATCATTTCCTTTTAGAAATACCTATCAGGTATCTTGTAAGGAAATGAGTGTGGAATTGGCATTATCACTTCCTCTAAACTACAGAAGCGAATCAAATTCTGTTTTTAAAAGTGCAAAATCGCATTTTCTTTATACACAAATAGTTTATTGTACTGATAAGATTTGCTAACAGTTTTAGTTTTAATAGATCCATGTTTCAATTGTCAATTAATAAATTTAATAGTCTTACGTATACTTCAGTTTCAAATTTTTTAATTTGAATCAGTTATTAAAATTGTAAGGTTATATAAAAATTATTATTACCTATACCCAATATATATGTATAGGTATTTTGTTCAAATTATATTAAATTACATGTGTAGAAATATTGATTTAATCGTGGAGTTTAGAATTATAAGTACTAATAATTGATTTAGTACGAAGCTACGGGCGAGTAGATCTTTGCGAAGCCCTTGTCAAGACAACAAATTAGTAATCATGATAAACTAATGTGCCTTAACATCGTATAATAATCAGGGATTCAGAAATGATACCTGCGTCTTTTTTGAAGACTAAGAAATTCATGTAAATATTAGTACTATTAGTACCTAATATTATTCTACTTGGATTGTTGCGTGAGTGCGCGAGACCCCTGCAAGAGTGAGGTCCCGGGCGGTTGCCCTGCTCGTGAACCCCGAAAGCCGCCCCTGAAGTAAAGTGATTTGTCTAATTCTGACAGATGGAACATACAAACGTTCTAACATAACACCAGAATGTACTCTTTACGTTGACATTTAAGGTAAACACGGTATGAGCTTTCAAACATCTGCCAGCTTTGAACTCTAACCCTCTTTGAAGTGAGTACAAATTAGTCCTGTCTAGTAGAGGCGATAAACTTTCCTTATTGTAAGTTGACCCCATCAGGATATCAAAAACGTTGAAAATCTATTCAAATACAAACGTAATTATGGTTTAACTCATTCTTGAAATTCGAATACTAAAAATGTTTTGAATTGCTTTTTACTAAAAAATATGTTTAGGGTGCATAACGGATATTTATGGAACTATTTATAACTTTTATTGGCTTTCGTAAATCGCCAAGCTGCCAGGCAGCTGTCCATTGTCCAATTTCCAAGGGTCAGTTCACGAAACTCTAGCAGCTGCAGCAGAACCGTTCAGAGAGCAAACAGCTTCCACGACCCTCGAGTCCATTCTCCTTTCGACTTTAACATTAATAGTTTCGTCGTTTCTCACAATGTTATTTTTATTTGGTAATTACTTAAACTATCATAATTGACGTTCAGTTGATAAGAATCATGTTGGTTTCTAGAAATAGACCCTTATGAAATAGAGAAGGATCCTATTTTATATCGAGATAAAAAATTGTCTTAATTATTTTTAATGTCTGTCAAATCCACTGTAGAAAATGAAACAATTCAAATGAATACGCATGCTGATCTTTTTCATTTTTCAATATAAATAATCCAAAAGTATCGAACACTAGATACTTAACAATGTAATAAACTATTCCATGTATGATTCAATTTTACCATATACAGTTATAGAAAATGCAAATAATACTTGTTATTCAACTAATAGTGTGGAAATACAATGTTCTTATATAATCACCTTACTAATATAGAAAACGACTTAAAAAATTACAAAACAGGTAAATAATAACTTGGATAATGCAAATTGTAACTTGCAACACTGCAAAAAATGGATTTATAAAGGAAAAATTCAAACTTACAACGAATTAAACAGTTCCCCTCTTCAAGGTCATTATTTCTTTCAGGTACCACACATGCCATTCAAATCTGGCTACTTATGATATAACGTAATTACAAATATTTAACCTTTCAGTAAAAATTTAACTACAAATTTTGCGTTTTAGTTTTTTTTATATCATAAACTGCCCCTATGAAAGGTCACCATGGTGGCATATTTTTCGGTATTATCTATCTTCTCCACACTTCTGTGCTTTATTAGACAGATGTGCACACAGAGTAGGTAAAGGGCGATATTACAAAAAGGAAGTGGAGAAATATGGTAGCATATGCTCGTGTAGCAGCTTGCTACAAATTGAATAAAAATACTTACCTACATATGTACCTTGGCTAAGTATAGACGTAATTTGCGGAAGTTACTAATGGGATATTAACAAACTAAGTAGGGGTGAATTACTGTACACATTCTATAATCGAAATGAAATCGAATACTTTAAAAAAGTATCGTATCGTTCTACGAGAGGTACAACAAAGGGACCAAGCTCTGTAGAAATGCAGGTGTTCAACGCTGAGAAGCTACTATGCTCCCTAATTTAATTATTTTTAGTAAAAGGTACGAAAATTATGTTAGTTTAAATCTCTGCGTAAGAAATTTTATAAATCACATGAAACAATGCGAATTTTATTAATATTATAACAACTGATTTAGAAATTACCTTCAGACATCGTTTAAATTGTCGTGAAATTAAAAATGTCGCTTTTTATTAAATAAAGCCAAAATTGTGAAAGGTGAAAGTTCATAAATTTGTGGAAGCAATGAAATAAGTAAGTACCTAGAAAATGTTAGATAATTTGAGAAAATACGGTTTTTAATTAGGAAAAGTTTGTTTTTTAACAAACCCGAATGAAAGTATGTACTTACAGACATGCGGTCATTGTCCATATAATGTTTATTATAATATTTGTAAGAGATAAGCTGTTTTGTATTAAATGCTTCTATGAATGTGACAGTTTTTCCGTTGAAGTTTAAACGTTACATGTTAAAAGTAAATAGCAACGGTTTGGAGACGGTTTAGTTGTTAAAATTGCCGTTGGTATTGAATAGCACAGCGGAAGGCGAGCACGTGTTCTGAAGATGTAACCCGCATTGTTCAACTTCCATTCTATTCTTCCTTACAAGTGTTTTATTTTAAAAGGTTCAATGAAACCTACTCCCCTTTATGTACAAAATCCCTATCTTAACTGTGGGGCAATAATGTTTTTGAAAAAAGAGTTGTTACTCACTTCCTAAAACTAATACGCTGTAAGTATTCCTAAAAATTGTTGACCAGTCAGCATTAGCTTTATGTATACGTTTCAAATAGGAACAATACGATTTTCTTCTCCGCATATTTATAACTTATAAATCTAAATCATTGTTTCTTTACGAATGTTATCGATAATAATCATGACATATGACAAGGGGGAGGGGAATTCTAAGGAAATTTATTTTAGTTTTTTCTTAATTTGGCAGTTTTTAAAATTTTTGATTACGATATATTTTTAATCATAAGAAATCGTTTATAGGGGGTGGCTGGCTTTTATGACGTAATACTTGCTAAGGGGGTCGCTGAAAATATAACTTGATAAGAGGACGGGGAGACCAATTCATCATCATCATCAAAAGATCCTCAGTTTTAAGACTGGTTGGACACGCACCTCCACTCTGAGTTAATCATCGCATTTCCCTAAACCTAAAATATCCCACATCCTTAACTATTTGCAAACAGCAATGTAATCTAGGTGTACTCATGTTGACTCCTGTTTCTGCCTCTAATATGTCTCTGATTAGACCTTCATGCCTGAGAAGTTATCCTACCAACCTATCTCGCCTATCTTTTATTGACTTCCATAGAGTCCTCTGCTCTTCTATTCTTTCTAATACCTCTTCATTTCTAACCTTCTCTATCCACGCTATCATCATTCGCATGTAACACCACATTTCGGACGCTTCTAACCTTTTCTTTTCCGCCGCGCCCACTGTCCATGTTTCGCACCCGTATAGCTTCGCGCTCCAAACATACACCTTTAACAATCTTTTTCCGATTTCTAGATTAACCGTTTGCGAGCATAGAAGTGACTTCTTTGTATTGAAAGGATCCAATTAAATAATAATAAAAAGTCAACGCTTACCTTAGCGTAGTTTCCAGCCACTTGTGACTCTGAGCCGGTAAAGACGCATTCACTGAAAAAAAAAAGAATTATGTATGCATGTTTGGTAATCTTTTTTATAAATATTAATAGTATAACTATTTTTTAGTCGTTCTAGTTATTTTGAAAATAATGTTCATGGTTATTTTTGAAAATTTTTCAATGAGCACTAAAAGCTCGTTTACAAATAGCGTTGCCGAATGATAGTTCTTGCAACATTAAAAGTGCTATTTTCTTTTGTAGTATTTTAGATTCTGCATTTGCTGATTATTCCTCTGACAATGATCAGCACATGCAAAATCAACTAACAAACGCATTTTCTAGCCATAGTTTCCCTACGATCTTTTCTACCAACGTGTTTGGGAATTCTTTTTATTTTATTTTTTGATCCGTGTTGTCTTTACCTTATTGTAGATGCTTTTCCTTATAATAAAGCTAACTGAAAATAATTTTTAACGCTTTATTCATTTCTTAGATATGAGGGTCAAGAAGTTTTGTATTTCAAGGAAAATTTCCGTAATCAACCACTTAACAAGGACTCTGTCCTTATTTGTAACAGGAAAGGAACGACTAGCACACGCACACACATTCAAGTGTAAAGTACGAGCGTTCAAAACATTTTCTAAAAGTCATATCTAAGTAATAAGCGGTAAATGATCAGTAGAGCGAAAGAGTGCTCCGTAAATATCAAGTTTTGCGATCAAAATTAACATCCAGTGAGCATAAAATTATTCAGTGTATTGTAGCTTCAAATGTAGCAAACGAAGGCACGTGTTCGAAGCTGCTTGAACTAATTCTTTGGCCGGAGTGTAATTTTGAAGAGCCACATCCGCGGTAATTCGATGAACTCTCAGGCCGAAGTGTCTGCCGTAATAAAAGGATAAACGATACTCCTCTTCTTTAATAATGCATACTTTTCAAAGCCTACTCATTTTTCTTCGCTCTATTAGGAACATTCAACCAGATTCTTATTCCATAACGGAAATGGGAATGTTTAAATACGAAAATGTATCACATTAATATGTATCAGTTTTAAATTACATACTTATATATATATATATGTGTACGTGTTTATTCATTTATAAACTGCAATTACAATTTGTAGGGTAGAAGTGTATATTGTAACGTATTTGCAATTTTCAAGCAAAGTATAATTAGGCTATAAGGGATATAGTTACTGGAATCAGTAATCATTCATACACTTACGATAACTGTAGGTATATGCTTTCAAACACATTCATTTAAATCAATATTATCTGTTGTCTAAAGAGATTTATATGTTATGCAGATTTTGATCTAACTCACACATATTAACAGTGTATAAAGCCTGATATCCACCGCAGTTGTCCCGAAAAAATCAAAGATGCAAATAAAAGAATGAGACCGCCTGTTTATGAAGCTTGCGAAGACAGAATTGTAGGAGAAAATCCATCTTGATTTCTCTTGCTCGGAGTTTATCACGTTGTAAAGACCCTATTATATGACGCGTGGATTGCCAACCCATGCTCCGTGTAACTGGTTAGAAGTGACCTGGGGCGAACAGACGCGTCCTAGCGGTTTGTTTAGCTCATGTTACAGAGCGCGTGGATTTCCAAGCCACGCACCATGTAACGGGTTCGGCGCAGCCTGGAGCAGACAGACGCGTTCTAGTGCTTTCATTGATTTCATTCGACGGCGGTGGCAGGCACGTGTAATGCCGATCTATGTTCCACGCACCGTGTAACATGACCTTTATACAGCGCGTGGATTGCCAAACCACACTTTGTGTAACGGATTCCGCGCGAACTGCAGAGGGCAAGCGCATCTAAACGATTTCTTTGGCTTCTTCTCAAGGCTGCGACGGGGGCGTGGAATTTCGATCCAAGCGTTGTGTAAAGGCTATCCTACACGACGCGTGGAGCATGGATCGGCATTCCACGCGCCCGCCGCTGCCGTGAAAAGAAATCAAAGAAGCAGTTAGGACTCGCCTGTCCTCTCCAGGCTGCGCCGGACCCGTTACACAGAGCGTGGATTAGCAATTCATGTTTTTTAATCTTTAGAGGGAAGTTAGAAAGAGGTTAGCAAAATTTAAGTATCATAAACAAAACTAGATAAAAATGTACTAATCTTTCGCAGTCTCTGCCTATACATCGTACTTAGTTTGGGAAGAATTTATTTCAAGCCTCTTATCTCGTTTTCATCAACTTTCAGTTTTCGTATTTGATTTATTTATGATTTACTAAGTTCATTTTAGAACGTGTGCAATAAATAGCATTTTTTTATTTCAATACTTTAGTTATAAATTCAAATGAAATATTTAGCTTTTATTATTAGTTACTGTATTCAATAGTTTTAGTTTTCTATTATACTATGTTGCTAGTAATAAAAAATAAATTGGACAATACTATCGCGGTCAAGTTTTCATTTTTAGCATTCAATTGTTTTCAAAAGCAGTAAGTCGTAGTAATGTGACAAAAATTATTCACCTAATTATGATAGTGAATAAAAGAACGAACGGTAAATGTGCATATGGTACAGAATTGTTCCGGAATTGCTTTCAAAACATTTGGAGCAAATAAATAGCGTACCTACATAATTTCCGTTTTATACACTAGTGCGATGTAAATTAGAACGGGTTTTGTTTAATAAAGCGTGAATATTTTATTTCTTTGTTGCCAAATAATACAGTGTGTCTACTTATAAGCTTTGGGTTCATCTAATAAGTGAAGTTTTTCTAATCGTTTTCTAAAAACTTTGGATTATACGCATTTATTACCACACCACAATATCTTGCAGTTTTCAGTTTTACATGGTTGGCGTATATGAATTCGATATTATTTTGTGGGCTGTTTTGTCGTAATTCATAGAATGCTAAAGGTGATTTGGCAGGTGCTGATATCAATTTGGAACTTCAAAATTCCATAGACCATGACACTGATCCTGGAAAACAATACCGATCCAATATTTTGGATTATTATCCATTTCCAAGTTGAGAATTTTTTGGACTCTCTTCAATTAAAGAATTAGAAGCTATTCATGAAATATTTTTTTATGCTTCTGGTACCTTCAATAGCCAATGTGAGCAACTTTCATTCATTATTTTATATAAAATAATTCGAAGTGGTCTGTATTCTGTCGAAACTGCCAGACGCGGATGGCGAATTCGATCTTTTTGGATCTCATCAGCGTGTCGCAGGCAGCCCGACAGAACACAGACCAACTTTTACCTGCTGTCTTAACAGTGCGTTTTAGAAAATACTACAAATGACGCAGTAAACGCCATCTGTAGCACGATGCTACATTTTAGGATTACGTATGCTCCAACAAGGTCCATTTAAATATATGAATATCTACTTGCTGAAACGAATCCCGGCGTAGCTAAACCTCAACGTGATAGGCACGTTACCATAATCGAATAAAATAATTCGAAGTGGTCTGTATTCTGTCGAAACTGCCAGACGCGGATGGCGAATTCGATCTTTTTGGATCTCATCAGCGCGTCGCAGGCAGCTCCGACAGAACACAGACCAACTTTTACCTGCTGTCTTAACAGTGCGTTTTAGAAAATACTACAAATGGCACAGTAAACGCCATCTGTAGCACGATGCTACATTTTAGGATTACGTATGCTCCAACAAGGTCCATTTAAATATATGGATATCTACTTGCTGAAACGAATCCCGGCGTAGCTAACTTAAATAAAATACAAAATGCTTTTCTCAAAAAAATATTTAAATGCATTAATAATAGGTATTTTTTTATTTTGTATTTCAAATAAATCACATTTCTGGTTTTAGATCATGTAGGACTTTATAAACAGTAACTTTTTGTCGTGGGGTTAATAGTAAAAAAGTTTCCCATATGCTGCCAACTTAAGTAGACACACTGTATAATATACCTAGATTAATAATAGTAGTCAGATTATTTGAATTGATTTGGTATGTAGCAAAACAATAGTATGGTGTTATTTTGGGTAACCTCGTATATTTATAAAAAAAAACTGTTATGCACTTACACTTACGTATGTACTGAGAAAACAATAGAGTAGGTGCCTACCTAACAGTGCAATTGCATAATGATAATAATAATAGCGTGCAACATGTTCTTTTAATGAGTAACTTGTAAGTTTCGTAATTGCACTTTACAACAATTAAATTAACATATTATGCATCACTTAAAAGAGAGTGTGCAACATATGCATTCGCATATCAGTTATTTGCAATGAACATATTGTTATTAGATGCTATCCTGTCTACATCAATGGAATTATTATAATGAGCATGCGTTTTCTTATCTACGCAGTGGAAATATCTATTTTACGTAATTTATAATAATATCAATATAAACCGTTATGTAATGATTAAGGAATTCAATGCCGGTCCTTATTTCTAATCCAGAGATTTTGAGATTATAGGAATTTACAAGTTACAAGTTAGTAAATTTCGAGATCTCACAATTTTAAGATTAAATTTCACATGAGGGCAATTTAAATCAACTATAATCTAACTTTTTGAGAAAGTAATGTATGATATGAAAAAGAAAAAATAAGTTATTAATATTAAACGTGTAAGTTTGGAGTGCGGCTCTGTACGGGTGCCAAACATGACCTGTGGGCGCTGCGGAAAAGTAAAGGTTAAAAGCGTTCGAAATGTGGTGTTACAGGCGAATGATGAGGATACCGTGGATAGAGAAGGTTAGAAATGAAGAGATATTAGAAAGAATAGGAGAACAGAGGACTCTATGGAAGTCAATAAAAAATAGGCGAGATAGGTTGGTAGGACACCTCCTCAGGCACTAATGTCTAGTCAAAGACATATTAGAGACAGAAATAGGAGTTAAGAGGAGTGTAGGTACCCCTAGATTAGATTACTGTTTGCAAATAGTTAAGGATGTGGGTTGTTCTACTTTTACGGAAATGCGAAGATTAGCTCAGGATAGGAAAGCGTGGAGGTGCGTGTCCAATCAGTCTTAGGACTGACGATCTTATGATGATGATTATTAGTGAAGTAATTAGAAATGTATCGGATAACCGAGTACCCAGCAAAACTACTGTGGTTAATGGTTTATGTATTCCATCTGGGAGTCTTTCTATTAAATACCATCCTTATCATATCGGGTACGCGGCCGGATCCTAAAAAAAGAGTGCCGGATCCGCTGGGTACTCAGCCCATCTCTATAAGGAATAAATAATTAAACAGGTTAAGATTATGTTACCCACATTTTACAATCCTGTTCAGGGTCTGCCTAAAGGCTTTAGTCAGACATAGGATAGCACCTAATACATATCAATCTTTGACTATAATTCTTACAGTATAATAATAATTAGGTACTTTTCAAAACTGAACGAGCGTATTGCTCCAAATTTACTTAGAACGGGTTATATTTGTCTTGCAATGATTTTCCTTTAGTGAAACCACTTTCATTTTTAACTATGTAGTGTCAAAGCGCTTGTTATTATTTCGAAATTATGTTTTATAAATACTTGGAAACGATCTATTCTCATAATGGAAATTAGTACAACTTTATTATGAATTGTAAACTTGAATGTTCAGCTTAACTTGTTTGAATCAAAAATTACAAGTACATATCGCGATTCATGTGCATAAAAGATAAGAAATAACCTTTTATGTCTAGTATCTACGTTCAATGTGTATTTCAGTTTTATTGACAGATTTATCGGATATATGCGAATAATACCTGTCGTATATATGGCAATAGTTCAATGAATAAAAAAAGAATTTACTTCACAATCATGTGTGTTCCCAGAATCTCATACCGAGACGGAATTTCTCGTTCTTCATCCTTTCTGAAGGCATTCACACGTGCATGAAAATCAGTCTTTGAATTTCATGAGTTACCTACCAATGACAAGATTATTATTTATTCGTTGTCGTTACAGTACATCCTTGGTGGTTTTCTTCAAATAACGATCGTGCCAACATCGTCATGAATTTATTTCAATTTTAAATGAACAAACGTATCAATTCAACGTCCCTATTAGTTCAACAACTTCATTAAAGAATAAAAAGTAGTGAAAGATTATTGAACTGGTTTCCTTTTCATTTTGAACTAAACTATTTGGTAGGTATATGAAAAACCTGATCCAGTTAAACATATTGGTGCATATTCTTCAACACTATCAATCTTATTAAATAAATGCCAATTTTAAATTTTATTTAATGTTCATTGATGTTATAGAAGAACTAGGTTAGTCATATAATTTATACTTTTATTGGAACGATTTTATAAAAGGTCAAGTTTTTGTTTATGTAAGTATATAACAAATAATCGTATGTTTTCTTACATCTATATTATGACTTAAAATTATTAACTGTAATTCAAGTGTAATATTGCATTTACCTTCACAAATGTATTTGCTCAATGTATGTACGTTGTAATAATATGAAAGTCTTTTTTTAATTTGAACCAAGGTTTTTCATTGATATTAATTGTAATTTGTAGTTCTTTAGTTCTTTTCAATGGTAAATAAAGCGGAAAGAATAAATACCTAATCAAAACACACTTTTTTAGTTTACCGGTTCATTAATTAGTAATTGTCTTTTTATGAATGAGAAAGACCCCAATGTATTTTTTCACAATATATCCTTAATAAATAATACGAAGGATTTTTTAAATGAAACTAAAATATTGGTCTCAGGTTGTTTTTAAAACTGTATTTAAACAAAAAGTTCATTTATTTTGGACCGGAAAATTATTTTATTCCAAACATTTTCATTTATACATTTATTGATGATGACAAGAAACAATTAAGCAGTTACTTAGTAGTTCCCCTGATGCAATAGAAAACAGCTCTACACCATATTCGTACTACGTTCAAAAGCTATCTAATTAGTAATGAAGATTACTATACTAGTGAATTACTGCAGCGCAAGACAATACGATATTAAAAAAAAAATAAAATAAAAATTCGAGTCTGGTTTTGTTTTTAGTTCTTGCATTCGCGATCTTGATATTGTTTTGATTTTATCTTTATAATAACTAAAGTATCAATATTTTGAATGTAAATAGTATAGGTATAGGTAGTAAAATATAGAAAAATTAGTAGTGGAAATATGAATAAATTATCTGTTATTATGTAATATATACCTGTCTACATCTGTTAGGGTGGTCCAAAAACAAATATTGTTGTTTTGATCTCCCAAGAAAATATTTTTAGTATAAGGGTCGGTTTACGTAATACAGTTAAGGTGGAGGGGGCCTTGTAAACCGCTACCGTGCGGTAAAACGTTTGGGAGCTTTGTAAATGGGTAGGGGGTTGCAATCATTATGTTGTTAATGCAAACGTGATGGAAACAGTAACAAACAATATTTTATTATACTCCAGTATTTTCACGACATACGAGGGTGGATTGATAAGTTTCCGGCCTGACCAAGAAAAACAAGGTTTTTAAAAATTTTTTTTTTTTATTTCTCAACATAATCTCCTCCAAGGCTGATACATTTCTCATAGCGGTGTTCCAGTCTATTAATGCCATCTCTATAGACTGATTCGTCAAGCTCCTCAAAATAACCATTTACAGCTTCGATTACTTCTTCATTGTCCGCAAATCTCTTACCGCCAAGCCATTTTTTGAGATTAGGGAACAGAAAATAGTCACTCGGGGCTAGGTCTGGAGAGTAAGGAGGGTGCGGCATCAATTCAAACTTTAGATCGTTGATTTTAGCCGTCGCAACGATTGACGTGTGCGCTGGTGCGTTATCGTGATGAAACAAGATTTTTTTCTTCGCCAGATGAGGTCGTTTAATTTTCACCTCGTGGCTCAAACGTTGCAATAAGTCTGCGTAGTATTGACCAGTGATAGTATTACCCTTTGCAAGGTAATCAATGTATATAATACCTCTTGCATCCCAAAAAACAGTAGCCATAACCTTGTTCGCCGAAAAAATTGTTTTTGCCTTCTTTGGAGTTGGTTCCCCTGGTCCAATCCACTGTTTAGACTGTTCTTTGGTTTCAGGAGTGTAGTGGTGGACCCACGTTTCGTCAACGGTTACGAATCGACGCAAAAATTCGCTTGGATTACGCTTATACAATGACAAATTTGCGGTAGAAATGTTTTTTCGAATCAATTTTTGGTCGACTGTTAGCAAACGCGGCACCCATCTTGCACAGAGCTTTTCCATATGCAAATGTTGGTGCAAAATATGTTGCACACGTTCATATGACATCTTACAGGTCTCAGCTATCTCACGCACTTTCAATCTGCGGTCTCCCAGCACTATTTGATGAATTTTTTCGATCATATCTGGAGTTGTGACCTCAACGGGGCGTCCTGAGCGAGGCCCATCAGAGGTGCTCACACGACCCTTTTTAAACTCGGAAACCCACTGCTTAACGGTTGAATATGACGGGGAGGATGTCCCCAGTGTTGAGTCCATCTCTTTTTTAATTTCCTTCGGCGTTAACCCCTTCAAATAAAAGTATTTGATGACAGCACGATTTTCCTGCTTTTCCATTTTTACGAAAACCACAGAGGCGTCTTGTTCAGCGTGCTGTCAAACCTACACTAGCAAGGAGATCGGGCTGAAACTATAGCTACAAGCTATCCAAGGATGGTACTATAGAATGTCACCTCAAGGTAGGCCTAGTGGCGTCATCTCTTGGTTAGGCCGGAAACTTATCAATCCACCCTCGTAATTACCATTTGTAAGTAAACATGGTCACTAGAGTGGGGAGGGAATTAAGCAAAACGTTAGGGAGCGTTATAGGAAGGGGGAGGTGGGGTTCAATAGTCTTCAAAAATTGAGTTACGTATTTATTGAACGGTCGCGTATGTTTAAGTTGTTTTCGAATTTGTTGAATATAAATACATATTAATAATTTTACTGTAGTTGATATTTTAAATTAGATGCAATTTCTTCTTCTTACAGTAATCGTAGAACAAATCAGAGTCAAAAAGGCGTTCATTGTAAACTTATTAACACCCTAGGTCCTAGGACTTTTGGCCCCAATTTGTTCTAATGTTTATATCGTAAACCTAAAGAATAGAAATAAACCAGAAGACACAAAGAAAACCATAAAGACAATTATCAAAAATCAAAAAAATCCTTAATATTTCTATTTTCATTTACAGTTCATTAGAAAGCATCTAAAGTTTACTACATTAAAAGTTAAAAAATTCCTTAGAGATCTCTATCTTGATATAGATACATATATAAATATATGCCTATGTATATGTTGCTTCTGCATACATTTTTAATGCAATATTATACTTTTGTTTTCTTTTTGTATCGTCGGAAGATCTTCAACTTGATCTCATATGAGTGTCTTCTCTTTGATACTGTCACGACAAGATTGACATATTCCTGACTCTTGCGACAGTCGTATTACCTAAATTCCGCCTAAACGTTCAATTAGCCATTGCGCTTCATGTTTTTTGTAAATTGTCTAGCCGTACTATAAAATGCTATTACTTATTATTAAAATTAATGCGGAAAACAGTAATGTACTGATTCATAGGGAAAATGACTACTTATCGTAATTACCAGAAAGCTAATTGTACATTAATGGTTAGTCCAATAACAATGGGTACTCACCTTTCCGTTGTGTTTAGTAAAATTCCTACAGGCATTTTAGGATTAGTAGAACACCGCAAACAAATTTACACAGTCAATGATATTCTCTTCACTTTTTCCATTCCCTTTTTAGATACTAAGCCCATAAAAATTTCATCGGCGCGCAGTTGAAATTTGAAAATTTCGCTCTCTGTTCACGTGGACGTTTATTACAGTCGCGTATCCGCGAATAAAGGCGTCCGATACCTTAGTGGATGTAATGAGCGGTAGTAATAGGAGGTAGAGTAGTATATAGTAAAGTTGGTGATAGTGTTTGCAAGAAGTTGGAGGTAAATATCGCTGCTGTCTGTAGCAGGTGAACGTGTCAGGTGCTGGACGTCGCCATCATCGCCATAGGCGACCGGATGTTGGCGGGGAATAATCGAATGAATCGTCAAGCTCTGATGGGAAACACCGCGTCGTGTCTGTCGCCTGCTCGCCGATTTCTTGACTCTTTGGAACCTTAATGAACCAGCAAAAACGGATAAGAAACCGTAAAAGAATTCGCGTTTACAGGATGCAGGAAAGGTGATATCTGTAACGTATGATGTGTCAAGGATAATTTTTGAATTCTTTCCTTCCTATCAATCGAGCTTTCTCTAATTCATCAGTACAAATATTTACTTAGAAGAAC
This sequence comes from Agrilus planipennis, assembly GCF_000699045.2. Classification (NCBI taxonomy): domain Eukaryota; kingdom Metazoa; phylum Arthropoda; class Insecta; order Coleoptera; family Buprestidae; genus Agrilus; species Agrilus planipennis. Next base: position 1,452,852 of record NW_020438897.1, read on the forward strand.
TACGTTTCTTGATAAGAAAAAGTTCAACCCGTTTATCATAGCCGCTTCCGTCAGTAGGTTAAAAAATGGAAAGCCACCAAAGCACTTTAGTCCTTTATCTAAACAATGCCACTGAAGTAGGTTTTCTTGACTTTCTTTTGCCTTTAAATTTTGATGTGTTTTGTAAAGCTAAATAATAAGGCGCTTTGAAGAAATATGCTTCAAATAAGAAACATAAAAAAACTTCATGAAATAAAAGTGACCGTAGTGTACCTATATAAATGTCTTCATAATTGAAAGACAAAGACAATTCTGAAAATAAGTACCTACAACCTAAAGATTCTTCTTCATTAAGAGCTACCTCAAATCTTTTTGGATAAAGGATTGCTCCACCAGTGGACTATTTAACCGACGCGATATTTCGCCAACTACTGCGGTGGGGAACGTAGCGAGGTATTTTGTGTTTGCTGAGGTGATGAGATATAATTAATTCAAGTTTGTGTTGTTTAATTGTTTGTAAAATCACTTAGAATCAGATAAAAGTAAGCAAATCATAATAATAGTTCTTTGTTTAATCGTAAAATGAAGTGCTAAGTAATCCGCCATTCGAAAGTACATACTTATAATAACTGACAACGATAAAAAGCATTCTTTTTATATGTATGCATGTGAGATAGAAAAAACTACTTACAATTAGTCAACCAATAATTAACTAATTGTATGGGAAACATGCAAAATTTGATTGAATTATTATAAAATCTTCGCCTAATTTTACGATATATCGAATATAAAAAATTAAACCAATATTTTAAAACAGTTGTGTCATGATAAACCGACTATAATCACTACAATCTCTGTTGATGTCTTAAACTAACGAAACCTTTCTTTTCTCTTTTCCAAAATTTCTAAAGCATTAAAAATTTTAATCACTCTAGAATACACAACGTGTAAAGTCCTTAGAATTCTAATTGTGAGACGAACATAAAAACTTGACTAAGAAATATCATGGTGGAAAGTCACCTCAATGATCTTGATGAATGTTCATCAAAAAATTAACTTAAAACATGGAAGACTTTAATAAAAAAAAATGTAGTTGATAAAACAAGAAGAAGAAGAAAAAGGTACTTTTTCTTGCAGTGAAGGATTAAAACTTTAGAAACAGTATTCAGTTTACTCATAATTCATATTATCTATCTTCCATTGGTTGATGTCACCCTTGAATGTTTGTATTCTTGTCACTTGCTTGTCTTTATTTATGTATATATAATACAATTTTGGTTACCTACATAATAATTTTATTCAATTTTGATATTTGTTAACTTTGAAATTTCAAGAATCCTGATGAAGTAAGAGTACCACTGACAACATATTACACTCATTATTAACTGCTTCAGCAAAATTTTATCACTTGTCCACTTTTCACTGAATCAATTCCTAAACTTGATTAAACAGAGATAAACACAAAGAAAATCTTAAATTATCATACATCTTACTGAATTTTACCTCGGTCTAGGATAAAAATTGTCTATCCTATTTAAAACGCTGTACATTTCATGCTATTATTTTGACTATTAGTTGTTAATATTTAAATGAAAATTGTATACACAAGTCAATTATGTGGATAAGTAATAGGTAAGGGAATAGCAGATCATCCCACTCGATGTCTTCCTATTTATTTGAAACAGGTTGTCGTAGCTGTTAGTACGTTGTTGTGTACATATAAGGTGTGGGTATGAGGCAGTTAGCATTTCTTTGCTAATGTTCACGTTTTATTAAACTTGTTACAGTTCGTAAAAGGTTAAATTTGAAATCTGAACGCCTCTACTACTAACTGTAAACTTTTATCGAAAAAATTCTGAGAGTAATTAAGCGAATTAGTAGTTAATAAGTCGCCGTTGAAGTGTATTGCAAATTACATGTTACATCAATATCCTGTAGTATTTCTAACTGTAGAAGACGACATAAAGTAATTAAATAATACGTACATACATGAATTTTCAGTTTTAGATAACACATTCAAATAATGCGTTGGTAAAATTGCCCTGAACCGAATTACTAAATTAGCTCCAAATCCAGGAGCGAAACTTTTGCAAATAAATACAAGAATATTAACTATAACTAAGTCTTCTATTCAATTCTTACCTCTGGGTAATCATGAATCTCCAAATTAGTTAATTTCGATTATTTTAAGGTATTCCAAGAATATTTTTTTATTTTATAAACAATCGACAAATAAATTAAAACTACTTGAAACCGTGTTCTCTTTATTACAAATAGAAATTGGTGAATCCTTTTCCACTTCTAATAACAAAATAACTTTACGAATTGTCTTTGTGTCATTAAATTATTTAATTTTCCGATTATTCGATAAAAAAGCATTGTATGGAAAAAGAATTCGTACATGTACCAAATTTTATAGCTAATTTATTTTCGGGAAATGAAATTTTACTGTATTTACGCTCAAATATGTTATTTTCGTAAGGTCTTCCGTATGACGAACTTGGGCTATGGTTTAGAATAACCAAAACCAATACAAGAAGCGAAAACAGAAGTAAATAGTAAATTTTTGCGGAAGCGAATGCGGAAGCGGAAGTGTAATGATTTTAGGTGACTCTTTAATGCAGTGACCGTGCGCCTATCTCAGGCATATTTTGTTACAGATTTTACATTTAGCACTTGCATCGTTAATATTAGTAAAATAATTCTAAATAGAACTTCCTTTTGGCTTTAAAATTGCACTTTTAACTTAAAATGTACAGTACCGAGCAAACACTATACAAAATAAATAAACGCTATAACTAATTTAGTATTGTGGAAATGAAATTATTAGGAGAATTGCTAAGGGGACCTGAATGTCCAGAATTAAAGTAGGAAACCAATAATAAATTTGGAAAATATCAATATATATACGAAATAGTAGAAAATAGATTTAAGCCCTATACTATTATAAAGTTATTTGCACAGGGACAATATTATTGCATTGCCGCTCAAACTTCATGAAGATAAACGGTTGATAATAATACGTTCACAGTGTTACAGAGAGATCGCTGAAAACTGGCGCAGGTTCCTGCCAAACATGCAGTTTTGTAACTAGCAATTGTATTTAAACTGTTTTTTGAAAACGGTTAAGTTCAGCCAACAAGTAAAACTAATAAATGTTTACGATTTGTTTTATTGTTCCGATATATTGATTTTCAAAAAGATGAGAAATAAGATTTTGTTAAGTTCCGATAAGTTTCCTTTATAAATAGACGGAACCAGATGCAGATGCGGATGTGAAAATGTATGCGGAGCTTCCGTAATTGCGGAAGTCGAAGCAGAGCTCTGTTGCAAGACTAGACGTGGTCGAAAGCAACTTGTACATCCAAATGTTTCGATATCAACTTAAGCATCATCATCGTGATTCCTAGGTCGAAGATTGTACTGAGACTCCCATGGCCCCTCTCTGTTCATTCTCAAACTCTATACCAAATCTTGTGTCATGACATCATCAGTGATGGTTTGGCTGTATTGACCGTAACTGACGATCGCCACTGAAGGTGCGGTTAGCAAGAAACGGCGAAACGTTTGGAAAAGTAAAATTTTATGGACCATGTCAAAACGGTCCACAAAAAACCCTAAGATCAGTCTTTCAAGGTATAAGTCATTGTTTTATTAATTAAGTCTGTAGACTGGTCAAGTCAAGACCAATTTTATTTCACGCTGGTGGATCTTGCTACGATATTGATTCAGAATATCAAACGCTGTATTTATTATTAGTTCCCTCTTCTGTTATAGAGCACTTATTTTAGTCAATCCCTGTATAACAAATCGACTTTGAACCCGCTTTCCTTTACCTACCGGAAATTAAATAGCGGATACGGTTTCAGGTGTACTTTAATATTCACCGCAGTAATGTACAGTATGAATACAAATTACCACAATAAAACGTATTTAATTAGCAGTCTACTACTACTGCAAATTCGACAAATTATGTGATTACATAACAAGTTTACCTATATCAAAGTTTCCACATCGAGTTCATTGTTTTCTTTTCTCATTATCAGCTTAGATTGGTTGTGTAAAAGTGTTTTCAGAATACATGAAAATTTTGATCAACTTTAAGAAAAAAAAATTTGCTTGATTCGTACCCCGAAAACTTATAATTTCTTTAAATTGCATTAAAATAAATAACACTATTTTGTCTTAAAATCTTCGAGTGTAAGAACAAAAATTAACAATTTAACACTAATTATCTCTCTGCGTGAATTATTTTAAATTTTTGTTTTTTAATTAAGGAGTAGAAGAACTGTACTTTAGCACTGTTTTTTTCATAATTATTGTTTTAATAACTTTGTAAATGAAACAAAGATACTACGTTTATTTCTGGCAACGTTTTCAACGATGTCTTATGAAGAAATAACAAAAAAGGGTACTGAATTCTATGTACATTAATGCTTCATTTATTTATTTTCGAATTTCAAGTTTTTACATCAAATAGTTATCATATTTCTTCCCTTAAGAGGGAAAATATAATAGCGATTAGGTAAAGACCTCTTTACGCTTAATTGTGACAATTATTATACTAACTACTGGAGACTTTGTTCATTCATAGTGATTATTATTTTTGGATTGATACAATAAAAAGGTTCTTAATTATTTCTACCGTGAACGTGAAAATAATTACACAGGTTTATTTACCTACACGTTTCAGAAAGGAAATAAGGCTAAGGCCGTTGCCTCTTGAACCGGAAAGGCAACCAATGCGGAAGATGTTCGACACGTTGAATATTAATCCATTAATGGCAGCAAATCGAAATTAATTACACGTCCGTAGCTTCCATAAAAATAGAGTTTGTTGTTAAAAAATTATGTCATGAAAAGTAGGTTCGGAAGGTCGTTGGCAAAGACTGGACGTTACCATTTTTAGATTAATTCCAAAAGTAAATTAAGTCAGTCAACTCGTAGGAATATTTAGTAAATTTACTACTTAAAATTAGAGAAAAGTAAAATGAGATTAAAACGCTTTGCGTAACACGTAACCATCGAGATTGTAGAATTAATAGAGGAAAGAGGGAAATCGAAGAGCAGAAGGTGAAGAAGGGCGAAAAAGGTATAATTCGATGATATGGGAAAATTGGAAGTGTATTGTGATTAAGCAGTAGTGGATACATATAAGTAACAGTTGCTTAAAAGTAGAGGAAAATTGGAAAGTAGGTAGCAATGATGAAGATTGTAATATATAATTAAAAGAAATTTTAAAGAAATAAGGTACATTAGTACATTTTCTTAGAATATGAGGAAAAGGTGCATATAGGGAACCTATACGCAGAAGTTAGAAGATACATTAAAAAGGAAGGAGGAAGGTAGGTTGGGATATTCCATACTATAAAAAGAGTTAGGATTAGCTTTTAATGTATAAGTATAGTAATAAGACAATTAGATTTAATTCTCGTGAGTTAAACATCTTCACCAGAATCGTACAAAGAAAGTTAGAAAATAGAGCGGAAAAGACATATTTAATCAACAAAACGATAGAATAAAGTAAAAGTGTATTAATCGGATTCGCAGATCTAGAAAAGTGATACATAGTAGGTTAATATGGAAAGAAACAGACGTTTTAGATTATAAGCAACATCATAGAGAAGTAAATATTAGGACGGGATATAGACAAGGATGTAAATTATCACTGCTACTTTTTAATTTGCACATTTAACATGCGATTTATATTACCAAAGACAGGACATCTTTAAGGATAGACAGACAGTTACAAAAAATTTGTATGCTTTGATGATGATGCAGTACTAGCATCTACAGTAAGGAGGGGTTAAAGTTATAGAAACCTCAAAGTAGACTAACTTTTAAAGTCCGTTGATATATTTACAATCTTTTATAGTAACCGCACAGCTGGAGAACTATTGAACATCAGATAAGTGGCTGAAAGTCGTCAGGACCGGATTAAAGTATAAATGAAATTATGTATTTCAGACACATATAGAATTTTACTATTTTAAAATAATCTTTTCGGCAAAGCAGTAGCATTAGAACATACGACATTCAAAATGGGAACTTTTTCTATTAACGCATGAAACGCCGCGCACGAAAGTAGAATAAATCTTCACCAAGGGCAGTTACCAGAAATGACTAATACAAATTTCAAGAATAATTAAGTATTAATAATTTCTTAAACAATAATAAATATTAATTTTTCTTATTAGGTAACAAAAATATTTTATTTGGTCTGTAAGTAAATATTTAGTAAAAGATGATTTTGAATACCATGAAAAACTGTTAACTGCAAAGCTGAATTCATTATTTCAATANTTAGCCACATTCACGAGACGGGGAAAGTTTCAGAGGACTATAAACGGAACGTGGTAGTAACCATAACTAAAAAGACAAGCGCGGATAGGTGCGAGACATTTAGAACAATTAGTTTAACTTCCCATGCGTCAAAGATCTTAACTAGAATTGCATATAGGAGGATGGAAAAAAGGGCGGAAGAACTATTAGTGGAAGATTAGGGGTTTAGAAGAAATAGAGGAACGCAGAAGACCATTATGGCTTTACGGGAGAAAACGATATATATATATAAATGAATGTTTGTCTGTATGTCCTTTATAGAATCGTAAACTATGCATTTGATCATATGATGATCTTTAGCAAAGTTGTTGTGCATGAGCCAAAGAAGGTTTCTGAGTTCGTACGACCAATTTTCGACAGGAAAAACAAGAAATATTGTATATCCCACAAATGAACAAAATCAATAAAATGACTCCAAATGAATTGAATATTTGTGTAGTCTTTCCTTCAAATTTATTTTAGTTGATGACGTAGCAACGCGCGTAGGGTAGGTATAGCTAGTTACTTAATAAAAATGAAACAAGATATTGGTATGTAAGGGATGTAAAAGTATAGTTAAAACTAATATAAAAAGATACAAGAAAAACTAGATCAAGCAGCTGATTTTCGATATTTAGGGAGTCAGATAACTCGGAATGGCTCGTGTTGAATTCAAAACTTTTTCTGAGTTTTTCGTGCTAAACTGAGGGTATAAGGATCTCTACAAATTATATCCATCTTCAGTAGTCAATGTTGATCGTAATATCTTTTTCTTATAATGATTTCGTCCGTTTTACAGTCGATGATACCCTTTGAAACGTTAAACATTTATGTTTGTTGTGATGACTTTTAGTCAAATTAATGGTTGTAAGAGTAGAAGTCGTACAGTGTATAGTGTACACCCACATTAGAAAATTATAGTGATTATAGCAATTGTTGATTTTAGTTTGCTCTGTTAAATCAATTACAATAATTGAGTTTGAAGAACGGATAAGTTCATGGGCCGAATTATACCTACATACACACAAGTGTCGGTAAGTTGGCATGAAATGTTGACATGGGTTTATAATTGGAAAAAGTTCATCCTAAGTGTGGGAAGGAATTCCAGAAATGCGTTACCATTGTCTACGGATTCGTTGGAGCATGGAAGCAGGAAATGTTACCAGGGCAGTTGAACGATTTTCTTATACGACGCGTTCGTTATTTTTCTCGCGGTACAATGCGCGAAACGTCGTAAAAAATAATTTGTTAAGGCGCTTGTTTCCTAAGGTATTAAGGCTGCAACAGATAGAATATCATTAATGACTTATTTTCTGACAAATTGTTATACCTATGTATTTAATGTCGGATAAATACATCGTTCGTAACAGGTCAATTGAAAAGTCCCCGGCCTAAAATAGTAAAACACATTTTTTTTGCAAAATTCGTTTTTTTTATTCAACGTAATTCCCTTCAAGGGTGATACACTGATTATAGCGATCCTCCAACTTTTCGATACCATTTTTGTAGTACGATTTGTCCTTTGCTTCAAAATAGGCCTCAGTTTCGGCGATCACCTCTTCATTCGACGAAAATTTTTTCCCAACGAGCATTCTTTTGAGATCTGAGAACAGGAAGTAGTCGCTGGGGGCCAGATCTGGAGAATACGGTGGATGCGGAAGCAATTCGAAGCCCAATTCATGAATTTTTGCCATCGTTTTCACTGACTTGTGAGACGGTGCATTGTCTTGGTGAAGCAGGACTTTCTTTTTCTGCAAATGCGGTCGTTTCTCGGCGATTTCGTCCTTCAAACGGTCCAATAACGCTATGTAATAGTCGCTGTTGATGGTCCTTCCTTTTTCAAGGTAGTCAATGAAAATTATTCCACGCGCATCCCAAAATACAGACGCCATAACCTTGCCAGCCGACTGTTGCGTTTTTGCACGCTTTGGAGCGGGTTCATCGTGTGCAGTCCACTCCGATGACTGTCGATTGGACTTCGGAGTGAAATGATGGAGCCATGTTTCATCCATTGTCACATATCGACGCAAAAACTCGGGTTTATTACGCGTGATCATCTTCAAACACTGCTCTGAATCATCAACTCGTCGTTGTTTTTGGTCAAAAGTGAGCTCGCGCGGCACCCACTTTGCACAGAGCTTTCTCATACCCAAATATTCGTGAATGATGTGATGTATACGTTCCGTTGATATCTGTAGAGTGTCTGCTATTTCATTCAATTTCAATTTACGGTCATTCAAAATCATTTTGTGGATTTTTTTAATGTTTTCGTCCGTAACAGCCTCTTTTGGGCGTCCACTGCGTTCACCGTCTTCGGTGCTCATTTCACCACGTCTAAACTTAGCATACCAATCCTTGATGGTTGATTTTCCTGGGGCAGTGTCCGGAAATTCGTTATCAAGCCAAGTTTTTGCTTCAACTGTATTTTTTCCCTTCAAAAAGCAATATTTTATCAACACGCGAAATTCCTTTTTATCCATTTTTTTCACAATAACAAAAGTTGCTTCACTAAAAATGCTATAATTCACAAACTAATGATCCGACAGCCGTCAAATTTATAGACGCGTCTTTTGAAGGTTAGGACTAACTGAAAATCATATGGATTTAGTTCTGGTGCCGCCATTTATGTGTCAGGCCGGGGACTTTTCAATTGATCCTAGTATGTATGTAGCGTAATTGACAACTTCTGTCAATTTTTGAGTTCGAAACATGTAAAATGATTGAACAAAAATTGGAAACGTTTAATGGATTTTAATTTCACATAATTTCTTCATTTCTTCAAATGTGGATTAATATCACAAAACAAAAATATATTATGTTGCATAGTATCGATCCATTTGAGCGCGGCGCTGTACGGGTGCGAAACATGGACAGCGGGCGCGGCAAAAAAAAGGTTAGAAGCGTTTAAAATGTGGTATTACAGGCGAATAATGAGTATACTGTGGATAGAGAAGGTTAGAAATGAAGAGGTATTAGAAAGAATAGGAGAACAGAAGACTCTATGGATGTCAATAAGAAATAGGTTAGTAGGACACTTTCTCAGGCATGAAGGTCTAGTCAGAGACATATTAGAGGCAGAAACAGAGTTAGGAGAGGTAGAGGTAGACCTAGATTAGATTACTGTTCGCAAATAGTTAAGGATATGGGTTGTTCTAGTTTTAGGGGAATGCAATGATCAGCTCCGGGAATGGAAAGAGTGGAGGTGCGTGTTCAATCAGTCTTAGGACTTTATGATGATGATGAGTATCCATAAATTGTTATTTAGGTCACTGGTGAAAAGTTGGTACATCTAATTATTTATTTAAAACTGCAAGCTAATACCTACTTACCTACTGTGTTAGTAAGTCAATTAGCAACCGTTTAATTAGTGGAATAAATAATTATAATAAACAAGTCGAGGGTCGAGAGTCGAATTCAAGATTACCGTCTTCGCTCACCCTGTGATATTTCCCTGACATTTCTACGTTCCCCAATTGTCTAATAAGGTAGGTTAAGATTATTATTATTATACTATTGGGTTATTAATTAACCATAGTTAAATTGTTGACTAGTCATTATTCTAAATTGTATAATCCGTTTTCAATATTGAATTAAATCTGATATCTAAATATGTATATAAAATTCGCTTCTGTACCTATAACATGGTGGAGTAGTTAAAATAAACCTTTCCTTGTGACAATTAACTTTAAATATATGATATACTATTTCATTTTGATGTTTTCCCTTCTTTTAAGTACCTATATGTTGTATTTTTCTAAGCAATTAATTATAATTTGGAAGGCGCCAAGTGAATCTACATCTGAACGATTAGGTATTTTAACTTTTTTTGAAAGAGTTATACGGTAGATAAATACATATACCTAATTTAACTGCATAGGTAGATGCTTGTTCGGAAATCAGAAGCAAATTTCTTTGAAAGGAGAAAAACATCTGCTCGACATATGAGCATCGAATTCCTTTTAGCCAGGTGTTTAAAAGGTAACGCCTGTTTAAGTAAGTTCGTGCACCCTTCGATACTTACGATAAGATATTTTTGACGTCAAAAAGATTAGAAACACGCAGAAAGGGTTATGTTCAACACTGTTATTTATTCTTTAATAGTCCAGCGTTTCTAAACCTTTTAGGATTTGTGACCCAATTTTCAATCACAATTCCCATCCTCCTTCTCATAGAACAACTTTTAGTGAAATCGTGCCGTAATTGTAATTTCATTTTATTTTTACACTAAATCTTCACCTCGACTTGGTTAACAAATGTTAAAATTATCTCAAATAAGAAATAGGCGAGATAGGTTGGTAGAACACCTTCTCAGACAATGACTAGTTAGGGACATATTAGAAGCAGAAACAGGAGTTAAGGGGAGTAGAAGTAGACCTAGATTAGATTACTGTTGACAAATAGAGGTACGTGTTTGACCAGTCTTAGGACTATTGACCATCATCATCAGTCCTAAGATTGGTTGAACACGCACCTTCACTCCTTCCTATCCTGAGCTAATCTTCGCATTTCCCTAAAACTAGAACAGCCCATATCCTTAACTATTTGTGAACAGTAATCTAATCTAATGATGACGATGACGATGAAATTAAATTGATTTTTTACTTTCTCGATACGCTCGCGTCCCCAATTTAGTTTTATCACAGGTTGAGAATCACTGCTTTAGCTTTTTCTTTTATATAAGGTTCAACTGTGAAAATTAAACTTCTCTGAGAACAACTTGTTCAAGTAAAATAATAACAATTACAAATCCAAGCTCACCTGAACGCCACTTCAATTATAAACAAAATTGTAAATGTGTTATTTTAAAAATATAACTCTGATTTTATTATTGGGAGCAAAGCTAAATTTTATATTTCAACGTATAATTAATAAAGTTGAAAATTCTAAAAGTAAAAGGATTAATGAAACAACACGTAGCGGTGAAATTGTGTAAATGTAGGCATATGTATACATGATTTAGTCTGTGTAACCAAAAGGTCTTTAGAAAACATCTGCCGGTCGCGTGGCAAGCCTAAAGCTGCATCTTTTCGGATGTTATACATTATATGAATTTTTGTGTTGCAAAGGACTTTTGGCTTAAAAGAAGAAATAGCTGCTTTCGTTTTTGTGTTTAAATATTTATGATGTATTACTGCAATTATGTAGACATTAATTAAATGTGAGCAAAGACAAACGAACTAAATTACAAATGCTTATAGGTAATGCTAACATAAATAAACGCAAATGTACCTATACTAATTAGATTTCGAACATATATTACAGGAGCTTATGATGATTGAGAAAGTGGGTTAATAATAATTGTATTTATATTTTTATCCCTTATTATATCTTGTTTTTTTATAATTATATTATATTGTACGTGTAATTTTGTATAATCAAAAAATTAGGTGATCATCGATTTAATGAGAGTAATTGTTACAGGGAATTTTTATTAAAGGTTACTGCTTTCACCATAGGATAAGTTTACTCGCTTGGTATATGTGCTCCTTTATATTAATTGTTTTTTAAAACATACATAAACATTTGTATGCATTATTAACTTTCAAAATTCAGGGCAGGCTGAAAACACAAGTTTTCCACATTTCTATCAAATATATATTTCGAATTGACCATAAGGAAACAGTAAATTTTTAATGTTCCCATAATATATGGTACCTAATACTATTCATACGAACAAGATCCACATGGGATTCATAGGAATTATTGTACATGAATGTCTCACTGCAATGATAGAATGTACAAGAAGTTATATTCCTGGAAGCGCTTCTGGAAGTACCTTTGTACAAAGGAATTGGTCCTTCCAGAAGGATTCTAACTTCTGAACCAATTTGTAGTACACTGCTGACAAAAAATCACCGAAAGTTTGAAATAAAATTGTATACGACTCTCGGACCCATTAAAAGGACCTACAAGCCTATAAAGATACAATGTGTAAAGTGGTCAACTGAGCTGTTTCCGCCATGCTAAAACACTAAAATTTTAATCTGTGTAAATGCTACCGCTGACTACTATTACTTGATAATAACTTTTTGATAATAAAAAATGTTTGCACATTCCTAAAAATAGTCATTTGCTGCTGCTGGGTAATTTTCTGAAACAGAATCTATTCGTTATATGCAAAAGGAAAAATTTGCATGCCTCGATTAATTGTTTAATATTTCGCTTTATTATTACGATAACCGTTCTTCATCATCATAAGGTCGTCAGTCCTAAGACTGGTTGGACACGTACCTCCACTTTTTTCTATCCTGAGCTAAACTTTTCGCATTTCCCCAAAACTAGAACAACCCACATCCTTAACTATTTGCGAACAATAATCTAACTTAGGTCTACCTCTACCCCTCCTAACTCCTGTTTCTGTCTCTAATATGTCTCTGACTAGACCTTCATGCCTGAGAAGGTGTCCTACCAACCTATCTCGCATATTTTTTATTGACTTCCATAAAATCCTCTGTTCTCCTATTCTTTCTAATACCTCTTCATTTCTAACCTTTTCTACCCACGTTATACTCATCGTTCGTTTATAACACCACATTTCGAAGGCTTCTAACTTTTTTTTTCGGGCGAGCCCACTGTCTATGTTTCGCACCCGTACAACGTTGCGCTCCATACATACACCTTTAACAAACTTTTCGAATTTCTAAATTGACCGTTTGCGAGCATAGAAGTGACTTCTTTTTATTAAAGGCGACACTACCCTGCTCTATTCTCTGCTTTATATCCCTACTGCTCCTTCCGTCTTGACTTATCTGACTTCCTACATATCTAAAATCAGCTACTTCTTCTAATTTTTCGTCTCCTACCTTTATATTCGCTCTTTCCCTACTTTTCCTTCCGTGGATTACCAGTATTTTAGTTTTACCGTTCTTATTAACAAATATTAAATAATAAAAAGGAAGTAGAGTATCTTGTCATTTGTGGATAAAAATTATTGTTTGATAAAATGTAGGTACACAAGTACCACATTAAATTGTTTAAAAACAGAGAAGATTAGGATGTGATATCATTATAATTTCATTTATTTATAGTTCAAGTGAAGTTGTACATTAGTTGATAATGAGAAAATTAAAACATTTCTAGTTGTTTATGTGGAAAAAAATATTTGTATCCTTAACATAAAATTGAACTTTAAAGATAAGTCAGTTAATGTAAACCATAATTAAGTTTACACTCATTGTTAAAACTACTTTGTAATTAGACAAACCATCATAAAACAATTAAAAATTCGTAAAATTAATAAATTTTGCGTTACTGTGAAATATACCTATTGTGCCTAATTATTAGATAGAAAATTATATTTCACATTTACGTTTTTTATCTTCTGATCTGCAGAACTGTTAGATAATATTAAAAACTATAATTTTCAAACTTATTCAATTGTTAGAACGTAACGTTCAACAATTATAAATTAAATTAGTTGATAAAATTCAGATGAATGATCTAACAATCTTAAGTATCTACACTTATAATATACATCCTTATCAACTGATCTTTCTTATCACCTTTTTACCTTTCAACTATTTGTAGATACATACCTTAGATAGATACAAGCAATTTAAATAAGTATAAAGAGAAATCTTTTAAATTATTATTTTTTTAAAATATAGGTAAGAGAATCTTCTAACATATGCATTATCGTAGAAAATTCTAAAAACTGCAGAAAAGTATGGAAATTTGTATTAAATTACTTACGTATCAATATTAAAAAATAACGGTGGCAGAGACATTTACACGACTGATAAAAACACTCGAAGAACTAAAACAAGAACATTCGCTGCAAGGTCTCTTGGATCACATTCGTTTCACTAAATTATCAATTGTCTATTGCTGAAGAATTTGCTTCAGTTAAATGAGATATCTAACTCTGTCGAAGAATTGTACCACAAGACTAACAATAATTGTAAATGTAAGCCGACTACTTGCATCGTTGTTACTTCTCTTATCAGTGTTGGGTTAACTGACATCCGTTCAACATCTTATCACGATGTTAATTGTTCAGATGTGTACATTTCGTATGTACAAGTAATGTGGTCGTTACTTACAGAACATCTGGCATACCTAAGAATAAAGACAACAGTGTTTCCAAGATGATGACTTTAAAGAAATAAATGTACATATGTATAACATGGGTGCTTGTGCCATGTCCGCATGTATAATACAATAAGATTTTTTTTAAATTATAAAAAATCCTTACATCATTTGTTATGTAGCTATATAAATTTATAATGCAACAATCTTACAGTATTACCTCAATAAGTAGGTGAGGAATCAAATGCTTAGCTTTTCAAGGCATAATCTAAAGAAGGAGAAGAAATTTTCGATGTTGATACTATAACTATCTACTTATAAATAGAAATAGATAAATGGATATTGGACTGTGGTAATGAATTCATACTTGTCGTATTAGGGATAAAATTTATTAAGACCTTTATTGTCCGAACGTAAAGGTTTTCCACCCTACGTCTACCCTAAATAATATCGTTGTGTTACATACTTCTGCATCGGCTATTCATTTGACGCGGGGCAATCGCAGTTCTCTCTCTGTTTTTCATCTTTCTTTTATATACCTTTTATATACAGTGGGATAATAATCCACTGAGATAAAATGATAAATTTCGGTTCATCATCATAAGGTCGTCAGTCCTGAGACTGGTTGGACACGCACTTCCGCATTTTCCTAAAATAAGAACATTCCACATCCTTAACTATTTGCGAACCCTAATTCCTACCAACCTATCTCGCCTATTTTTTATTGACTTCTATAGAGCCCTCTGTTCAAAACTATCAACATTTGTTACGTTTAGAGATCCAGCAAAGATCTATTGGACGTACAGCAAATACCATACTCCAAAAAATTTCATCTAAAATTATGGGTGCTAACCGGGCAAAATACCGTAGCAGCAGAACTAGGGATAGCTAAAAAATATAAAAATTTACAATAATTGTTGTGGCATATACCGGAAGTAGGTATGGGGAATAAAAATTTGAATGATTGCAAAGAGGTGGTAGGTGCAAAATGCATGGGAGTGTATATTTTAAAAAAATCTTGAAAAAAGAAAAATGAAATGATGGTAAGAGGATGTAATAGAAAAGAAGGATGGGTTGGGTGGATTTTTCATAATATTTAAAAAGAAAGTTTTTGTATCAGGTAGCAATTATTTATCATGTAAGAGATAGAGATTTTTTAGAGTTAATGTTTCTGTTAAATACTGAGATTTGTTTTGTTTTGATATCAATGAAAGTGAAGTGATAAAGTTGCTTTTGTTAATTTATATAAAAAATTACAAGTCAGTTGAATATATGCTACTACCTACTATTACATTATAATACTTGTGGAAATGCGTAAAACCGAATGTGCTACATAGTAGGATATTTTATATTCATAATAATACTGGCTTTCGTCCCTACCATACAATAAATTGTTATGAGGGTTCTTCAGCTTTAGTTGTATAAATCATGTAAAATATGCAATTTTTTCGGGTTAAATAAATGTGAGGTCTATTTTACCATTATTTTGTATGTATTCACCCCTATAAATTATCTTAACAAGAAAGTTTTGCCCTTCTTTCTCCTATCCGTATATTTATGAAGTACATTTACAAGTCTTATTAGTAATTTTCTGAGCGTAATGAACAGTTTGCTTTTTAAAATAAATGGTAAAAGGTGAGTCAGTAAGAACGTCGAGACCCTTTCAGCCTACGGGGTAGTTTTCGGTTTATGTAGTCCAACAGTTCAGTAGTCCCACAGCCGTTGTATCTTTACTAATGATAATAGCTAGTGATAAACAGGTATTGGGAAGTTTTTCATGTAACTCTAAACACCCCTATAAATGATTCATAATGTAATAGAAGGAATGTTTTTAATTACATTATTAATGAAGTGATACATACAAAATTTGTATTAGCCGTAAGAGCGGCTATTTTTCATAGTCTTCGATTTTTATTAAAAATGTTTTAGCTAGGTAAAAACGAAAGATTATTGTCAGATGGCAAAATGCTTTGCAAAGTACTTGACTTGCTATGACTATTTAACAAAATTTTTGAGTAGGTACATTATCGCGTATAATAATCAGTATCAGGAGACGAAAAATTAGAAGAAGTGGCTGATTTTAGATACCTAGGAAGTCAGATAAGAATATAAAGCAGAGGATAGCGCAGGGTCGTGTGGCCTTTAATAAAAAGAAATCACTTCTATGCTCTCGAACGGTTAATTTGAAATTCGAAGAAGGTTGTTAAAGGTGTATGTTTGGAGCACGGCATTATACGGGTGCGAAACATGGACAGTGGGCGCGGCGGAAAAGAAAAGGTTAGAAGCGTTCGAAATGTGGTGTTATAGGCGGATGATGAGGATATCGTGTGTAGAAAAGGTTAGAAATGAAGAGGTATTAGAAAGAATAGGAGAACAGAGGATTTTATGGAAGTCAATAAAAAATAGGCGAGATAGGTTGGTAGGACACCTTCTCAGGCATGAAGGTCTAGTCAGAGACATATTGGAAGCAGAAACAGGAGTTAAGAGGGGTAAAAGTAGACCTAGATTAGATTACTGTTTGCAAATACATAGTTAAGGATGTGGGCTGTTCTAGTTTTAGGGAAATGCGAAGTTTAGCTCAGGAAAGGAAAGAGTGGAGGTACGTATCCAACCAGTCTTAGGACTGACGACCTTATGATGATGATGATCAAATCTGTATGGTATTTAGATACATTATATAGTACGGTACGACATTTTTGCATCTTTTGTATCTTATAATAGCAAGCATTTAATACAATCGAAGCAATCTTATCTTTTACAATATTAGTTTGCACGCACTTCTATCAGTAATCATAAAAGTGAATGGAATGTTATGTTATTGATACATGAAATTTACTTTAAAGATTATAATTTCATTTAAATCCTTAATATTGTTTATCAGCATGTTTGCACAATGCCAATTATGTTGTCTACATATATGTGGAGTTTAGAATTTACTTTATGTTTACTTATTCAATAAATAGAAACTGCAACTTTTTAATACTTAAGACATAGTATCAGTAAGGAAGAATCACTACCTATTTACTTACTTATTACCGCGATAACAGTTGAGCAAATATCCCACACAGAAATGTTTGTTTATTTCTGCCTTAAAATGTTGATATTGTCATATTAGTTTAATAACTTTTGTTTGAAATTATCAAGAAACTTAAGGCAATCTTTAGTTTAACTGTCAAATTACTATTTTAGGCATCGGAATCAAAAAGATTTGATAAAGTTTGTTTAATGCGTTTTTTAAAGCATTTTGAATTACAAAAATAGTTAAGTATTTAGTGCACTTATACATAGTTTAATGTTGTTCTTGAAAAAATGGACTTTTTTTTGTTTTTTTTTATGCCTAGGCATAGTCTTGCGTTGTTAGTAACAGTAGGGTTAATTAGTACCAGTGGGTAGCGTAATTTTATTTTTCAAAACGATTTTTTCAAGATCAAGACTATTTTGCTTATCACTAGTTTTAATTGAAATCAGAATGATTCAGGAATGTTGTTTACATCCTTGAATATGATAAGCGAGAAACGTATTAATAATTTATTGTTTACATTAAATTGCTATATAATTGTAAACAAAATTGTGACAATGTAATGTATGTAATCAAGAACACGGAGAATATTGAAAAACAGAAGTAAATAGAAGTATACTATTATTTATATTTTAATTCTTTCATTTTTTATTGCAAAGGGGGTTGTAACGGATACAATGGGAGTTTTAGAAAATAAACGTTAACAAAGTCATTCTTTTGTGACAATTTCGTTTATCGTGTAACAGACCAACATGGCAGATGGTTGTTTTTATAATGATTTAGAAAGAAAGGGCAAAGCAACATGTGTAAGATTAATAAATTCCATGTGTGTACCATACCGTTCCTTCAGGCGGAACAATTCGTTATGTTCGTTACTGCTATTCTGCAGTTGTATTGTACTTACCTGTCTATATTAAAATATACTTAATTTAACAGTTGATAAGCTCAACAACCGATAAATGGTCAACCAGCCAAAAGAAAATCTGGATAGGTGCACGGAGAAAACTAAATTTTTAAAAGCTAAAATTACAATTTTCGATTGTAAATGACTGAATTTGTCGTAGAAATAGTAAAATTTACTAGGTAACTTGTAGTAATCTTGTAATTTAACGTATAAATGAAGGAATTCGGTATTTTCGGAGAAAACAGCTTTTAATCGTTTATATACTACATAGAGTACATTCTTATCCAAAAGATTAAAATACAGTGATATTTCGTACTAATTTAAAACAATGCATAGAAGTACCTATGTAATATCTACTATTATAGAAATAAATCGAATTAAGGCAAAATTAATATTAATTTATTTGACCTAATCTATAATTTAGTTATTAATCAACAAAAATTAATTCTTTACGAAAACAGGGACAAATATAATGTATAACGTGGCCCTCCTATGGAACCTGGGGCCGTGGCTTGAAATCGGGATAGTTGGGAATCGTTTTAGACAAACTCAAAACCGAGTGCCTACTTTTCATCGTATTAAGATTATGCGAAAAAGTCATACATTTAGGTTTAGTAGCAACACGTTGCTTTATGGGATCGTAACTGCTTTAAATTTTTTTTTTAATAGCGTGCTGAACTTCATGAAGTAAGATTCGCTGTACAATATTTCGAAAGCTTAATTTACGCTCAGCTGGACAAATGCAAATTTATACCTATACCGTGCTCAATTTGCTGAGTGTTAATACATTTATGGTATACCTAACACAGTGGCGTAACTACGTTAAAAAACTGATAATATATATAAAACTTGCTTTCGAACTTCTGCATTCGTGAATATTGTCACCAAATTCCAAATATCATAGTATTCCGCTGGTAACTTTTAATTTTTTCTGCAATGTTCTGCTTTCGCTACGGTAACTGAAAATCCAGAAACAGATAGCAAGATGAAGTAATTAT
Source organism: Agrilus planipennis (assembly GCF_000699045.2). Taxonomy (NCBI): domain Eukaryota; kingdom Metazoa; phylum Arthropoda; class Insecta; order Coleoptera; family Buprestidae; genus Agrilus; species Agrilus planipennis. The sequence continues at coordinate 1,472,101 of NW_020438897.1, forward strand.
TTATCCGTTTATAACGGAATTTACTTTACATAGAATTACTGTCAATACTGTTCTTTATTTTTTCGGGAACAGTGTTTTTTTTTTTAATAATTTTTCTAATCATAAATTTTTCTATTTACAGACACAATAATTGTTTCAAATTCTGAAATTGTCTAAAATAAATACGGGCTTGTCACGACTTTTATTAGTATTGAGAAGATTCGAATGGAGTTTACTGCAAATAAAATGAAATTTTCAGCAACGTTCTGTTAATTAATGAATTATGGTATATCTCCTTCATCTGATGAATCATCAAGATAATATTTCATATCATCATTGTAATAAGTATATATTGTAGGGGTATATAAAGTCTGAGGGAGATTTGCATGAGTATAATCATCTCTTTCATCGACAGCCCCATTCTCTTCTAATGATTTTGCTAAGTCCATGTTTTCATTATTATGTCTGCAAGCAATTATAAAATATTTTACATGATTATGAACGATTTCAAACGTAATTATGTTCATTAAATTTTAAAATTTATTTCGTATAAAGCTTGTCTTTTTATCTTTTATATAAAGCGTATTAATTAAATTTATTAAAATTACAAACGACAACGTCAACTTCCATAATACATAAAAGAAAATGTTGGGAATGAAATAGGAAAGCATTACCTCCACGAATAACTGGAAGTGTTTTTATTAAAAATAGAATATCTGTCCATTATACGGTTAATTGTATCTTCACAGCATACATTTAAAGTTACAGTGGTACCAATCACCATATTTATTACACTGATGGATCTTACTCTTTTCGATAGATCTCCTATGCGGTATCTTAAGAAAAAATATATAAATTTTGTAGGTAAAACTTATAAATTAAGTGCTACATTTGAAAGAGCAATTAAACATTTTGATTATTCCATAAATAAATTTTGGCAGCATTGTGAACGTTTGGTATATTTCAGAAAATGTGTCATAATTTCCATATACATGTACTTTGTTTCCTTAAACATTCAGTAGCTCAAACTCCAACGCTAAAATAAGAAAATAAGCGTCCGAAGTCTTTTTCTATAACGGGACGCTTAGTGTCGTGTTTTGGCGTCGGGGGTTTGGGCCTTTTAGTCTTCTACAACACCGCCAAAGTTTTCCAGTCTTCTAAATTTTTGAACTTTATTATTCTTACTTTGCATCATCTTTCCACCAGGGTGTATCCACTGGCGTCCAGTTTGACGATGGTGTCGGTAAGGCAACATGAGGTATTGGTCCATTAGGGCAATAAGGAGTCCGTATTCCCGTGATAGGATTAATAAAATATTGAATGTCCCCACTACTTTCATCAAACCAGTGACTTATATCTTTACCTGCGAAAGCCAAAATAGGTTTAACCAAATTGGTCTTCTTATATTCTTCGATTAATTTTGTCAAATTAAACACCTTCCCTAAAAAAGATACCCAACAATCTCCTGGTTTATTATGTAACGCTACTTCAAAAGGTGCGATTAATATACGATCGCCTTTATTAGTGTACTTTTGCTCATTTGCCATTTTTAACAAATTTTGAAATATCTCAAACCACCTTTTACCCCTCTACATAAACAAGTTTACAAAATTGTGAATCACTTCTAGTAGACAAACATTTAAAAAATGACAGGTGGTTACTAAATCATTTTGACTTTTGCTTCAGTGATCAATTTTCATAATAAAGTTCCATTGCGTGTGTTTTTCAAAACAAAAATTCCTTTAAGAATTATGATTTTCTAAGGAAGGAACTAGCAGATTGTTCAAATTAAAGCAAAGTTGGGATGAGTACTGTATTTGTTTGAAAAACCGCAGGCGAAGTTTCGTCCAGGTAGTCGGCTGGTATCACCTCTGATGGATTCTACAGAAAAAATCTATAAGAATACGTTTGAATTTCTTCGGTAAGTTTAAAGATACGAGGGGTGAGGCTCCTTGAAGGTGAGACTTTTTATTTGTACCCTGTATCTGAAAAACCAAAAGGTATATAAAAATTTTGCTGGCACCATTTTTAATTTCACAGTAAAGTAACAGACTGCTGCGAAAACTGCAATCTTCTATCTTTAAAAATAAAGGAGATACCCCATAAAAGTACCGAAAATGGAATACCCTGTATACGATACAAAATATTAAAACGAAATAGCCACAGACACAAATCACAAAGTCTACTTATGTTTCAATAGACATTCTCTGCCTAATAATTAAAAAGTTTATGGTAACTTTTATCTTTCTTATAGGAAAAACTTAAATGTGCTCCAATTTGAGAAATTTTGGGGGGAAGTTCTCAGTTTCAGTTTGTATATACATATAAAACAAAATTCCCGGTTTAAGTGATCCCAAAGTGGAAAAAATACATTTAATAAAAAATAAATTGTATTTCAAAAATTAATTCGATAAATTACAGTATATCTCCTTCATCGGATGAATCCGGCAGATAATGTTTCATATCATCGTTGTAATAAATGTAAATAGCTGGAGTGTACAAAGATTGGGGTAGACCTGCATGGGTATAATCATCCCTTTCATCAAAAATCCCATTTTCTTCTAATGTTTTGAACATGTCCAAGTTCCTGTTGTCAAATCTGGATAGATAAAAATAGCGTGTTGTGAATTGAAAAAAAAATCAGATTAATGCTGACTATGCAGAAATAAAAATCAGATATATTATCGACGCTTTTGCAAGCTTTTGTAATACTTATAAAGTTATTTTGATAACTAATAACCTCCAGGTATAACTTGAGGCATCTTCATTAAAAATTGAATATCTTTCCATTATTCTTGTAATTGTGTCTTCACAGCATACATTTATAGTCACATTCGTACCTATTAGCATGTTTATGATATTGATAGGTCTTACTCTCTTCGTGAGAGGTCCTACAAAATATCTTAAAAAATAAAAAAAATATCGTTTGGTAGAAAAAATAAATAATGTATTAGGTAGTGAATTTTTATGGCTAGATGTAGTACATTAATGTCGGTGCATATACATACGAATTATCATTAAAGTGGAGATTAAGTAAAGTAGATTATCAGAAAGGAAAAATACGACACGTTTATTGGAATTTTTTATCCGTTTCAAAGAAATTATTGTATTTATTCCCGTCGCATTCGCCAAATCCGCAATACTTAACAAACAGTTACCTGTAAAAAATGAGAACAGATGTCATTTTGCTTTTTATTTTTTCTGAAAAAATCAAGATTTTATTTTTTATAAGGAAAAGTAAATAGTAGAAAACCAAAACCACAGTGACTCTATGTATCACTAACGAGTATGATACGTCTCAGTTTCGAACAAATCGTACAAAAACTCAATACATTTTTGGGTTTTTGTATCAATTTGTTCATGTAAAAACGATGAAGAATTAACACTAATCATGCTGAGATATTGTATTTGAGTAAATAAAAAGTTGCTGTTGTATTGCGATTACTTTTATACAGTACCTACTGCAGACAAAAAACCAAAATTAGCGATTTGCAAATATGCAAAAATTCGATTTTCAACTTGTCTGGTCAGCTCTGTCCATATCAAAAAGATTGTCCGAAAACATACAGTTACCAAGTTAAAGTAGATACCTTTCGTCATCCTTCCACCAGGGTAACAGAACTGGTTTCCAATCTGATGACGGTGTTGGCAGACCAACATGAGGTATTGGTCCATTAGGACAAAAAGGAACACGACATCCCGTAACGGGATTAATAAAATATCGAATATCTCCATTTCTCTCGTCAAACCACTGACTTACATCTTTGCCAGCGAAAGCCAAAATAGGCTTAACTAAATCAGTATTTTTAAATTCTTGTACCAATTTTGTCAAGTTGAACACCTTCCCTAAAAAGGAAACCCAACAGTCTTCTGGCTGATTGTGCAATGCCACTTCGAAAGGTGCAATATATATCCGATCGGTTTTGCGGGTGTATTTTTGCTCTTTTGGCATTTTCAAAAAATATATTAAAATAAATATTTACAATATTTGCTTCTACATAAACGTCAAATATTAATGTTTATAGTACAAACATCAGTAGCAACGGCTTTTCTGTAGTTTAATTTTATTAAACGTAAGCATTGCAATAAACAAGCAATAATATGGAATGTCTCATTCGAAGATGATACCTTAAGCATTTTAACATCTATTCATATATTTTCAATTCTTAGTACATCTATATTAAAATATGCTTTAAATAATGCGGTTTATTGGTCAATAATTATTTCATTATTAAATGGGTAATAACCGGTATTAAACCTGCAATTTATCGAATAAAAGTCAAGTGGCTGTTTACGGAGAAACGGAATGTACAATTCATAAATATTGTACCTATGCCTATTGGTAAATAACAAGGAACATGAAATACGATTATCTTAAGTACCGAACCCTTGAATAAGTAATTACACTACTTTTAATATTTGCCGACATATAAAATAATTGTTGTTGACTGAATGGGATTTGTGGATTGTGCATCATGAACCTAAGTACGACTTTGTGTTTAATTGTGTCGCTGGGGTAAGAAGAATTTAACTTTATCGTGTTCTAATTTTTGTTTCTTCGCAATTCAAAAAATTTTTAGATATGTTTAACCAAAACTATTTAAAAACGGAATATATATTAGTTCTCTTTTCTAAATTCTAATTTTTTCCAATCTTTTAAAGAGTAAAACATACTATGCATACCAAACACTTTTCGTTCATAAAACAATTTCAAAACAACATAAAACACGTTTGCGTTGATTAAGGATCATAATCAGCAATATCTTTGTATTTTTAGTGTAATTGACGGGTATATTGTTACGACTGTAACAGACCCTTTGGAGCATTCAGAATGTCCGATGTGGGACAATTTAACGAATCGCCTTTATTTTGTCGATATTCACAAAGGTGGAATTTATTATTTTTCCCCTGACAATAAAAAAACCAATCACATAAATCTAGTGGGCACGGTAGCTCCTGTACTTCCTACAACATCCAGTACCAAAAAGTTCATAGTAGGTTTGAATAGAACAGTATCTGCAGTTGAATGGGATGGCGAAAGTAACACCTACGATCTGGAAGTCCTTACAACAGTGGCTAGAGATTATCCCATGTCCAGAACTAACGATGGTAAGGCGGACCTTAACGGAAGATTATACATAGGTAAGGATAGAATTGGAAAAACTTTAACAAAACACTACTAAATTATAATTGTAATGGCAAAAAAAGAAAAATAACGAACAGTGTAATAGATAAAACGACATTAAAGTGGTTTTGTAGGAACGATGGGCTATGAAGATACTAGAGGTAGTTTGAACTACAATCAAGGAGCTTTGTATGAGATAACTGCAGCTAATTTAGAAGATCCTGACGTACTGTTATCCCCAGTAAACGTTAGCAATGGAATGGCTTGGAACAAAGCAAATGACAAACTATATTACATCGATACACCCACTCGTCAAATTCGAGAATTTAATTACGACGCTGATACTGGCGCTATCAGCTTTTCAAGAGTAGCCTTCGATCTAGAAGCTAATGGTGTCACTGGTAATCCAGATGGTATGACTATTGACACAGACGACAACTTGTGGATTGCACTTTACAGTGGCGGTGCCGTAATCAAAGTGAATAGTGTCACTGGAGAGTGGTTAGAGTCAGTAGATATTCCAGCGGAAAGGGTAACTTCTGTTGCATTTGGTGGCGACAAATTGGATATTCTGTTCGTTACGAGTTCCCGATACGGCTTAACAGAAGACGAAATCAAGCAACAACCCCTTGCTGGAAGCGTTTTTGCAGTTTTTGGGCTTGAAGCTAGGGGCTTCCCAGCAAGTAGAGTGAAGTACTGATTCTTTTAAGCAATTAACATTATATAATCGATAGTATTAAATTAATTAAATAAGATCAAATAAACAAGGAGTAAAATTTATTTTAATAATTCCATCCAGAAGGGGTTGCTATTTACTCTTATAACGGAATGGTATAAAGCAGACAGGGGCAACCTATATTTAACTTAGGGCCAGATTAAAGATTTGTAAATGCTTCGCGGGTCAAAATACCCTTAAAATTTTGAAATTTAAAGCAAGCTTTTGTAATACTTATAAAGTTATTTTGATAACTAATAACCTCCAGGTATAACTTGAGGCATCTTCATTAAAAATTGAATATCTTTCCATTATTCTTGTAATTGTGTCTTNTAGATAAGACACCTATACAATACAAAAGCGTGCAAAAATAAGAATAAGAGACCCTTAAAAATAATTATCATGTAACAACAGAAATAAAACGAATATATATTTTCCCTTTACAAGTTTCTAGTTATAAAATATGCATATGATCGGCGGTCAAAATTGAATAGTACCTACCTATCGCGAATTGTACATTCGTCGGCGAGCCAAACTAATAACAATCCATACCACTAAATAAGATCAGTTTAAAAAAAATTAACAATTTTTTTTACAATATTTTAAAGACTTTACTCTTTCAAATCATGTTACGATTAGTACGATTTAATGGGTTTTTGTTAATTATTACTGTGGTAAATTCAGTCGGAAAGGTTTCGTAGCGATCAAAAATAAATTGTGAATTAGGCTGGTTTGTGTTGAGGTAGGCACAGAAAATAAAAACGGTAGGGGTTGGTTAATTAATTAATTACTTACAAAATTAACATTTCATATCTGAATCTAACATCTCATTACTGTTGTATAAGTTTTAAGAAAGGATTTTTTCATTTTTTTAATGTAATTAGCTTTTCTTTTAATAGCAGTATTTGAAAAGAAGTAATAACTATCTAATTGAATTTGTACATTTTAAATTCATATGTTTGGCGATCATTTCAAATTTTCTACATTTGAATAAAAAGAATAACTGTATCCAACTTTTTGTTTATTTGTGTGCTACGTAGCAAGTCCGTTTTCGTTCCAGTTCCGCATGACGTCAGCTTAGGAGCAGATATCGCATCTTTCCCATGCAAAATATATCAAACCTGTTGAATTTGGCTTACTGAAACGCATGGTTACTTATTTTATTAAGTAGGTAGCTACAAAAAAAATACGTGCTGGGATTAATGTCATTTCATATCAACAGCTATTAAACATTACCTACATCCGCATCGTACGCGATTTTTGAGATTAATCCATAACTTTCATTATATCTGCCACTACTGTTAACTGATTAGTTAAAAATGTAGAATAGGGAGTGTCACGCTATTTATATAAACATCACACCATAATCTACCTAGGAAACACCCCCACAACTCCAAATCGATAGGGAATGAGAGATGTTTTTTTAGATAATTACCGTGTATTAACATAGTATATAGTCATTATTATTGAATTGGAGTTTACAATTATATTAATGCATAAAATAAGGGAGACATGTAGGGGATTTTCATTTTTCAACCTTGTATATTTTTTTAATAAGGGACGACCGACGGCTAAAATATTTTTTTCTCGAATTAATAGATCTTCCTTAGACATCTCTAACAATTCCAACTCGATATATGGTTTAGTTCGGCCCACAAATTCTTTCCGCAACCCTAAACTGCACGTGCAGGCATTGTTTCACATTTTTGTTGAATCAAACACCGTACACCTGTATTATAATGCATTCACAAAAAAACAAACGGTAAAAAGCTAGTAAATCTATGAGTGTTTGGTTTCATTTACTCTCAAGTTGACGTCACTGTGAGGAACTATTTCAAAAAAAAAATCATGATTTAAGTTTGAAATGCCTAAAAATATAATTTTGAAGTTCGTAAATCAAATAAATTGGTTCATTTAATTTATTGTTTTAGAGTTTGTTATTTAGGAACACAAGAAATGCTTTCATAAAATTCAACAGGTATATACTTATTTTGATATTTATTTATTTATCACATCAATTTTTTTATTAATTTTGCTTTACATGATGCTTATCAATTGAGTACTTTTACAAGTGTATGTACTGTTTGTTCTCCGTCTCAATTAGTACAATATTTTTTTAACTAATTGAATTTTAGAGTGTACAGTTATTTGATTTAGACTAATTAAAATTTGGATTGACTTAATGAAAGCATTTTAAACCTATCCTTAAAAACGTTAAAATCTCTAGTAGAAATACCATATTTACTTAGTATGTTAGAAATATAGTTTTTCTTACAGGTATCAAAAGCAAAAAGCACATGAATTTTTAATTATACGCGGTGGAGGTGCCTACTACATCAGAACAACAAAGCTACCGAAATTGGAAAAATGCGATAATAAACCTACTACCCTAAAAACATAAATTCATCCATTTAATAAATAACAAAACTGAAACTGAGTGGCTTCATTTTAACGTAACCTGAGACCATTTTATTTGTAAACGCTATAGAAATGATGCCGCTTTCAATCACGAAGTCGGAAAACTCTTCAATTTATTGATGTATAGAAAATCTGCAATAAACCATCTGCTTTTTACTTTAGGTAATAGTTCGAAAATTAATTGAAAAGTTCATCTACAAAAATTTTGGACCGTAACAAGATCTCTTAGCATTCGGAAAAACTTCTTCCTATAACTTTTTTCAATTGGACTGCCATTCAAACAAAAAATCTTCTTTTTCTATTTTTTATTACTCTGTCGAGTCAAATTTAGATACTACAGATGCTTTTTTATTAAAATAGGGAAAAACAAGTTTTGTTAGAATTTTTTTTTTTCAATGAGTATATTGCGTACTTTGTGGGCTATCCTGTTTATATAAAACAGTACATAAATATTCTTTGAATACTTATATGAAAGGGCGAAAGCCAAAAATTAATTTTAAATTTTGGGTTGTTGTCAGCGATGCGGGCGGGAAGCAAATATAGAGCATTTGGTTTTTTTTATGTAAAATTCAAAAGTATTATGAAATTTGCAAAGAGAAGTCCAAAAATTAGAAAGTACGGGTAATTTAATAAGTACTTATTTATTTCGCGTGTGGTCCTCAAACTTAATCAAACATTAATTCAATTTGTACATTACAATCCATATGAATTGTTCTATTTTTATTATTTAAGTTAATGATTGTTCATTAGTTAAGAGTTAATCATTTGAAAAGAGCAGCGTTGTGCCAATTATCAATGATAAAAAAATGACCAGTGATTATGCACTATTAACTTAATTTAAATTATACTTACTCATTTATCAAATCGTTATCATTAAGTATGTATATGTATTTTCATGGCTGAATCATGAATTTGTGAGGCCCTGGACTTATACTACTTTGGGACTTACCTAATTAGTTTACTAATTACCATTTCGTATACGGTATAAGAAAAAAATAGGACATCTTGGTATCGGTCTTGGTCTTGCTGATTCGGTTTTGGTCTTGGGTCTTGCTTGAATGGTTCTAATCTTGCTTTTAAATTAAATAATGACGATAGTTGTGAGTTATGAAAACTCGAGAGCTTACCCTTCTTCCAGTGCATAAACTGACCCTTCCTTCAACGCATAAATTAAACTTTTAGCGAACAAAATAGTACGTTACAAAATATATAAAAAAAAATATTTCAACTATGTGTTATCCAGATATGGGAACAATGAACACTTATTTCGGCTACATGCTTGTAGGTCCCTTTTTTAAAATAGTGGTAAAGTTTCTTTTTATATTTAGTGTTAAAATCTAGAAAAGGCAACCCGAAAATTTCAAATACTAAAAATACTAAAAGAATATATTAAAATTGCTTGAAATAGTTTAACTCATAAATTCATCGGAAATAATAATTTTTCGTTTAGTCTTGCGTATTTGGTCTTGGTCTTCTATATTTGGTTTTGGTATTAGTCATGGTTTTGTTTGTTAGGGATTGGTTTTGGCATTTTCGCAAGACGAAGACTAAGACCAAGACGGATTTTGATCATCGCTAACGCATACGCGAAAACAAGCAACGTGTAATTCCTTGTTTCGTTTACGATTACACGAATTATTTTTTTCTTCGCAATATTGTTTTCAGTGGAGTTTGGGGGTCTTTTGTATACTCGGGGCCCTGGGTTGCAGCCCGAAAAGCCCTTAAGCAGATCCACCCCTGTGTATTTTCTATAGTTTGCTGATAATAAAACTATTTCGTTTATGTTTCTTGTGCTGTTAGTTTTGCGGGTAGATATTTGATTGGCATTTAGATTAAAATTTATCAGTTCATTACACCCTAAAATTAAATTCTTACCCAAACGCGAAAAAACACGTCGGTTTAAAGTTTTTGGATTTCATTATTTATTAAACTCTGCTATTTAACAATAACAAAATTGCCTGCAACTCCGTTGTAGATGAAATACTTACTTAATTCATTTTCATCTGGAAATAATTTTAACAAAAAATTAATAACTATTAAACAAAAGTGGAACTTGAATGAGCGTTTGGGCAGTAGCCAATTATTATCGGATAGCCTACAAAAAAGGAGGCAATTTGCTTATTTGTACGAATTCATGCAATATAAGCTCCTAATCCTAGATCGAATTCGTTTACAATATTTTGACGAAGTTATTGTATGACATGCGACAACCCATTTTGAAGAAGAAATCAAGTATTTTCTTTTTGATAATAGGCTGTTACATAATAAATACTAATTTCATTACTTCAGAATAACTGAAAAATTTAAAATAGGATTTAGTTATTTAAATTCCGCGCCTTTTATCTTATAGTGTACACTACACACAAGAGATGACGCAAAAAATCGAGTTATTCATCTATGACCCATTACATATCGGTTATCTATGATTTGTTCCATGTAACCTCACCTTTTTAGCATTTTATAGATTTTATAGATTGATTTAGTTTTTTACAAATTTGTATTAACAGATCATAATTTTTTGATACAATCTCGCATGTTTTATCACAGAAAAAAAAGACCTTTTTAAAATGGAGTATTACTCAAAGGGTAAAAATGTGGAGGAGTCTTTTGAAAAAGAAAAAATACCCATTAACAATCTGCCTCACGACTTTACATGGATGCAGGTACTCCCAATTACGCTTAATTCGAATCAAGTATTATTTTTAAACCTTTAGGTGCGCGGAGGAAGCAAAATTAGGAATTTGCTAAGTTATGCTTTAAAAGAACTTTCCGATACTAAACCTGTATTGTGGACTGGTTATGGACCAGCAATAGGAAAAACTGTAACTTGTGCAGAAATAATGAAAAGGGAATGCAAACATGCTCTGCATCAAATCACTAAAATTTGCTATTATGTGTAATTACTAACTCTGTAGAAATAACATGAGAGTAGAGTGTATTTCTTTTCTAGGATAGATGAATATTGGTACCCCAAAATATCAGAATTGGACCCAATAGTTGTTAATAAGAAGCTTCCAATGATCCATATTCTTTTGTCTTTCATTCCTATAAATACTGATGATTTAAGGCAAGTGTATGCTGCTGTCTTAGAACATAAAAGAAATAAAAAACTGGATATGTTTCACTAAATATTTAGTTGCTGTGGTTGATTTGTTTCTTAACACAAGGCAGTAATCATTTTGTACCTTTATAGCTGCCTACTGAATAGCTTTGTCAAATTGACTAAATGTGTATTTAATGAAACGTTCACAGTTTTTTTAATTCTTCCCATTTATTTTAAAATGTTTTACAATTAATTCAAAAGAATATTGCAAGTGTAGCTAATTAATTATTTTTTTTTTTGTACATTTTTATCAGTTACCAAGCACCTGGATTGAAAGTTTCATACCATTTGAAAGATAAACAGAATAACACCCCAACTAAATCATTTAGTGAAAGGGAAACACCACAAAGAAAACATAATAATAGAAGGAAAAACAATTCATCAAAGAAACAAAAAGATCAAAAATCCCAATAAGGTTTCTACCCTTGATCTTTAATATTTTTACAAATAAAACATGGCTTTTGTATATAAGAGAAATACACCCAATTCTATTTTTACATGATTTTGATTGATCACAAATTAAAATTAATTTCATCCTGCTTTTACAACAAACTTTGTTTTATTACGATCGGTGAAAATGCTAAGAAATATTGTGTTGTATTTCTTACATTTCTACAATTTAAAGATTATAGGTATGTTAATATGATACATATTTGTGCACATAAATTTTAATTTGGTTGGAAGTTACAATTGGTAATTTAATTTAATTATTTTACATTGGTATTTACTGCTAATTATTAGTATATTCATTTTGTGTTTGAAGATTAGAGAATTCAGGTATAAGTAAAAGTGGTACGTTAACCAACCAGTAAGATCTATTAAGTAATTAAGTTGTTATAAATTCATATTGTTGAACTTCAGGAGTCCAAAACCATTCTATGGAATGAAATGAAAAAACTGAATTGGGTATATTATGAAAGAAATCTTTTATTAAGAGAATGAGTACAATCTACTTCATTAACATGGTATAACTTATACATACAATTTATGTATTTACAAACTTTACTGAAAAAGATTAACAAATTAAATACCTTGTTACATATAAATCCTTTATTTTATAGCTCTAATAAATGGTATACGTTATAATATACATTACATAAACAAAAATAAAAACTGAATTGTAGTAAACACTGATATTAAAAGTAGACCATCAATAAGTTCCAGTTAGCAGAAACGTGTTAATCTTTTCCACCTACATCACACATATTGTTTGCATTAATACTTATTTAGATTGTAATTTAAATAACAATACATTGCTTGCATATTTAAGACAGTTAAAAATTAAAAATATAGTTATCAGTGTTGTCAGTAATTCTGACTTTCATGATGATAAAGATATTAATAATGTTGGATATTTGAAATGAGATTCTATTACCTCAAAAACTTCATAATATCAATTATGTTTACAGTATTATATCCAACATAGAAATTCAAGTTCGAAAAAAGGTCTTATCACTCTTTTTATGCTTCTGATTCACCAGGAGTACCATCATCTTCCATAATAGGAACAATTAAATTGTCTTTTGACATTAAATTGTATTTAATCACAAATTGAGTAAAACGACGACACAAAAACGTCTCATTTTCAAATTCATCAAAAATGTTCCGGTGATGAAAATAAGCATGAGAAAATATTCGATATACTCTTCTACACACTGAGCCTAATTTTGCCACCGATGATTCTTTAATACTAACTCTACTGGGAAAGTATTTATTACTATTTAATAAACATGCAGCACCATCCAAGGTATGTCTTGTATAATCAATAGCTGGACATTCTTTAGGTGTCTTATGAGCAGCACATAAAAATATCCATTGTTCTGTTGCAGTCATTTGAGTGCATGTTTGAGGGTGACATTCATTTTGTAACCTTACTGCTAAACCATTCAATTCCATGCAGAACTGCCTAAAATGCAATGCATTGTAGACATTTATAGGTTATGGTTATGTTTTATTTAATTATTTGATAGGCAGTTAATTAAATTGTTTTTAAAACTACTCACCTCAAGTGTTCATACTTCCACACACCTTCATCTTGGGCATCAGGCATTTTTAGAATAAGATCTATATTGGCAGGATCTTTCCGAATAAGTTGCTGAATATATTGCTGAACAGCTAATGTACTGTCCATTTCTTCAAAAGCTTCATCAGGCCAACGACAGAAATCCTAAACAAATAAGACAAAACTTTGCAGTTACTGTTTTATTAAGTTGTAAACAATTTAATCATTATAATTGCATTTTACCTTTGCTTTTGTTCCGGGTCTGTTTCTACGTAATATTGCCGGTGTATCTGCCATCTTCATGGTGTTTATTTAATAAAATTTGGTAAAAAACTGCACTTTTCAGCTAAAAGCACAAATTATTGACAAACCTTACAAAAAAATTCATTCTATTCTTTTTTGCACCTGACAGGTTTTCTACATCTATTCCGGACTCACTCACTCATCCACCCACTTCATATTTTATGGGCTGATACATATAAACTGTTATCATCGAATATGAAACATGGCGGGAAATCAAACCAAATTAGATTAGGCTTTTATGAAATTTACCAGTTAATTGAGACTGATAGGCAATTGCAAACTTTTGAATATGAAGGAACTTAAATTACTGCCTAATTAACCATTAAACAATAAATTGACAGGTAAGATCTAAGTACTTACTTATTGAAATAACTAAAATATTGGAATATAAATATTATAACTTATTACTTAGACCTATTTGCAAAAAAGAGGTAGAGGAGACGATAGGATGGTAGGTTGGTAGGACACCTTCTGAGACACGAAGGGCTAGTTAGAGATCAGGCTAGGAGTAAAGACGGCCAGAAGAAGACTTAGATTAGATTGTTGTTCACGAATAGTCATTCGACTGACGAGCCTATGATGATAACGACTTTAATCAAATTAATTGAGCTTTTAAATATGTAATCATCATCATTATTATTATACTGTATTAAGACTGGTTGGACATGCACCTCCACTCTTTCCTATCATGAACTAATCTTCGCATTTCATTTAAGGATGTTTGGGTGACATAATCGGATACAAAAGTACATAAAATTAGAAAAGTATACGGTTTGAGAGAAAATTTGGAATTTAACCAAAAACTTTGAATAAAATAAGAAATAACGAATAATATGGAAAATTTTTAACTGACTTTTGGCAGTGAATATGCCTTGATTTCAACTTCGAAATAAAAAAATATTTAGTTTCAGTCTCCATTAATAATGAGCGTAAAACTTTTTAATATGTTTAAATAATAATTAAAACTTTAAAATTGCATTTATTTCAGACAATTATAAATATTATCATTATATTATCAAGTAAAAACGAGATTTTCAGCTAATTTTTCATTTTTTCCTCGATAACCATTTAGTGAATTTGAATAACCTTACGCTAAAGTGATTCTCCAGAGTTCAAGTTACTTATTATAAAAGTTTGAAATTTCTGGTAGCTTTTTCTCTGTTAATAAAAATAAATTTTATCTGTTCGGTTAACGAATCTCCATAAAATGACGTATAAAATTTCAATAACTTTTTGACGGTTTAGTGAATGGATTTGTAATTTTTACAGGAGTTTTAGAATTGAATGAGGAACGTTCTTCCAAATTTTTATTTGTCTCGTAGCATTTTGACATACCTCCCAAACATCCTTAAGTAAATAAGTAAGTTTTAATAATGAGAAGATTGACGAAAAAAATTCCCAGTCGTTGCTTTCATATTAAGTAACCCTTTTTGATTAATAGATGAAAGTTGAAATCGGTTAAAAGAAAAATAAAAATATATACGTGATTATACTTATTTCGTCTTTTATCAATAAAATCTAGAAAACAACAAAATCAAGTGAGAGCATTGTGTAAGTAGATAACTGGACGATAAGTTTGTTTGTGCTAACGTTCATCCCTAGTCCTGATCAGGCGATTAGAAGGATATTTAGGGAAGGGAATGTACAATTCAAGTGCATGGACTAAATTTTTAATATATGAATTTTGCCATGAGTCGATCAATATTTATTAACAAAAATGGACAATTTTTTCGTTTTGGTGGAGGCGCCTGCCACAATATCAACTGATATAATTGGGAATGCAAATTTGTTTGTTTGTTAGCTTTTCACGCCTTAACGGCTCAACTGGTCATCATGAAATTTTGTACACGCATTTTCAGAGATACAAAAAAGCATATTGGGTACCTTTTATACAGAAAAAATACTGTTCTCTAGAGATGAAAGAAAGTTTGATATGGTCGATTTCACTCCCTAACTACTCAATTGATCTTCATAAAATTTTGTAGACACATTGTCAGAAGTACAGAAAAGGAGATAGGCTACTTTTTATAAAACAAAATGCCATTCCCGAGGGATAGAAAAATTAGTTTTATGTGGTCCATTTCACGCCTTAACTAGTCAGTCGATCATCATGAAATTTTGTAGGCGTATTGTCAGAAGCACAGAAAAGGACGCAAGGTACCTTTTATCTACAAAAAAATACTGTTCCCAAGGGATAGAAAAATTAGTTTTATGTGGTCGTTGATGATCTTTGACACTTATTTAGGAGATCAACGCGAGCGAATATTCTAATAATTTCGTTATCTGATGCTGTTCTGATTCGGATCTAAAGGCTATCGTGTGTTGGAATTGCTTCCTAACGTTTCGCTAGCTCGAGTAGCTTCTTAGAGGTCCTTCCATCTTCGATGCCTTTAGACATGAAAAAGAACAGAAGCAGTTCATCTACCAGCTGCGGAAGCTTTTGCCAATTCCGTTATCTTTTACAAAACGGTTTTTGTTTTTTGTGCAAGGTGTCTTTTATTAGAGGTTAACAGAATTATTTTTGGTAAGAAACTTTTTAAAATTTATGTTAATGTCATAATTATTTTCATTTAAATAAGAAACACTATTTACTACTAAATTATCTTAAAGTTTGTGTTATTTACAATTTCTGTCTATTTTACCTATACATATTAATAATTTTTAAACACCTAATTTATTTTAGTTGTCTATTTTAGGTATATTATGGATGTGTTCCAAAACATAACTCAGCATACTGGTCAGTGCTGATGACGTCATGAATCGACGCCATGTTGTACTGGTGTGCCACCATATTGTACTGATGAAACAAGTGTGTCGTAACAGTATGTCAAACGGGCGTGTGTGCTTCAGAGTTTGGACAATATTTTATTGTAATAAACGTTAATAACTTTTGGAGCAAATTTGTTGTAAACGAGCACAATTCTCAATATGGCGTCAATTAGACGTCAACGCACTGGCCAGTATATTTCGGAACGAATCAACAGTATGGCGTCGATTCACGACGTCATCAGCATTGGCCAGTATACCGGGTTATATTTCGGAACACACCCTATATTCTTAATCAATTTCCTTAAATTATTATCGATGTGATTGATGTAAGATTTTCTTATGAACTATACGATTATTTAGTCAAACTGTGAAACACTTTTGCATCTTTTCTTTTCGAAACTTCTTGTTATTTTCTAAATGTCAATGTTTTGGACAAATGATGTCTTAAAAGAGAGCTATTTATCTCACTCTTTCGGGACTATACGAAGTGTGTTTGTGGAAGTTAAACATGTTAAGAATACACAAGTAAATGTAAGCAACAGTCTTCAACTGATGAGAGAGAGAACTAACGACTCGCTTTACCTGTCATTATCCTTCACATATCCTGTTCAGGTAATATGCGCTGTCCTGCGCGATGTCCTGGCCAACTGCGTTTCTTCAGTACCAGAATACGCGCGTTTTCCGCCGTCTCTTTAGTAGCTGTTTAGATTTTCCGTGCTTTAGCCTCCTTGTCGGATATGTGAAAATTTTTACGCAAAATAATCTATTCTTAAGTTAATTAAAAGGAAATTGAAACTTTTTGTGTTTATTACAGAAACCTTCTGGTAAAACGACATGGAATGGATCACTGCAATCGACAAGAGGTCAGTTTTTATTATAATGTTTTAAACTTTCCTAAACTTTTTTAATTGGAAGTTGTATAAAATGCAGTTATCTCATTCTGTATTCAAAAATTTCAAACAATTTGTTAACAACAGATTGAGTTAAGTGATCATGTTTTAATATTAATAAATTCTCTCAGATTGAAGTCATTTACTAATGATTATTTTTATTTTATATTAAAAAATGACTTTTCTGTTTTCGATGATCGTAAGGTACTTTTGTCTGATGCTATCTTTAGAGTTAAATTGGCAATTATTTTGTTAGAATAGCTCGAAGTCGTGAACGAAAATTTAATATATTTTCTTTTAAAATGTAACAGATAGAGCGTTTTATAAAAATAAATCGGAAAATACGTACATACCACATTAACATTTTTAAATTCCTTTATTTTTAATTATGGTTATTACAACTAACGCATTTTGAACTTAAATGCTTTTTTTGTTTTTATAAATATACACCGTAACTAAACCCAAAATACGAAGCCTTTTCTGTACTAATTATGTCGTACCTAAAAAATAATTAAATTAAAATGTACATAAAAAGATTCTTCAATAATTTGTTTTTCAATAAATAATACCTACCTATATTTCTAATAAATAGTAAGTCAAAACTATCTGAGATGCTGTAGTTGTTAACAAATAAAGCATAAGTAATGATGACTAATTAAACACTTCTATAAACTTCAACAATAAATGGGGAACAGGCGCTAGAGCAGGGATTTATGTGGTCCGTTACTTCATGAACTAACTTCAGTTATTCGTCTTCCTCTGTATTTCAGAAATTATTTATTCATTACATTAACTTAGTAAATGTTAAATATACTCGCATTTATATTGTATACGTTTCCCTCACCAAAAAGTTCAGTTAGACGTTTGTGTTTTAATTTTTTGGGGCTAAAAAATGAAGATATTTAACAAAAGACTTCAAATCCTCAAAGTTTTTGTGTTTCTTTTTTAAAAATTTGTTTTTATGAAATATCCAGTCCATTCCTTCAAATCACATTCATTTGTGTTTTAAGGTTTCTACATTTCAAAGTTTTCTTTCCTGTTATTTTGGAAAATTTTAGACCAAGAAATGGATAGTTTTTCTCAGAAGCATTACAAATTCGGTCGTTTGACGACAAAAAAAATTTCTAAACTGTTTGACTTAAGGGACTTTTTCAATATTTCTATTAATAAACTTTACATTTACCTATATGTATAAGAAAACTACGACATTTTTTGTTCAATATTAGTTTCATGAATCTCACTTCTGGTTCATTGAATTTTTTTGTTAGAATATACCTTTTCAAAAAAAAAAAATTACTGAAAAGATATTTTAGCCCAAAGTTATTAGTTATCCACAAACCTTCAGTTTTTTCATAATACCCGGAAATGAACACGCTTCTGAAAAACAGGTTACATGAAACAATTTTCCATTATCTGATTTTTCAATGCACAACATTAACGCAGGTCGAAGGATGAACTAATTACTTCATTAGTGGTATAAATGCATTCCTGCTCTTTAAAAGAATGCTGAATAAAGGAATTAATAAAATAACTTTTAATTATGGAAAGCACTTAAACGGCTAATTAATGAAGATGAAAATGTACTAGTTAGTAGAGGGGCTTATAGCGAAAAATTAATGTATAGCTTTTACAAAGCCATTCTTAATTGGTTTATGTGACATTTATACAATATATTATAATGCTTTTTATTTAAACTTCCTTTTATGTCGAATAAAACTAGCTTCACGAAAGCTTGCGTGTGGGAACTTTAAGTGATGATTCACTTTGCACAATCATTATGAAGTGTTATTCACCTATACATATATTATAACCAACGAAAATTGCCAATGCTATTTAAAAGTATTAAAGAAATGAATTTCGTGAATAATAAAAATTTGCCATTAGTGGTAGTCTAGTAATTACTAATTGGTCAGCAATAATGGAAAAGGTCTTTTCTTAGATATAAAGGAAATTTATTACTTAAGGAAAATGCTGGCGCTTCTGAATCACATATCTAAAAAGAGCTGACCATAATATAAATTTTGTAATAAATCATGTCGTAAAATTTGAGCTATGAACATTTAAAAGTAGCTACAATGTATTATGGCTCACTCAAAGCCGTTACAAAGCGGATAGGATAGAGTGAATAAGGTTTGCCAACGCTCAATTATTGGGAATCACTTCCAGCATCGCTGAAAAGCTGCTGTAGTTTTGAAATAAATATAAAAACATTATTCGCCCTATTAGCTTCGATTTAAAAAGGAAGAAATGATTGTTTTAATTTTAGATTTATTGAAATTTGGTTGGTGCATACTATTTTGTACTTTAAAAGACGGACAGGACAGACACACTAGTGAACCTGTGAGGCTTCCGTTTTTCATTCGCACGTGCGGAACCCTAATCCGAGAACCAACTTAACATTGTAGTGGAAAACAAAACAAGTTCCCCATTCACTGCATTCAAACTGTAAATATTGTTTAGTTGAAAGATTTACAATATTATGTTCAGATTTCTTATTAATTTCCTGTAATCTATAAGTAAAGAAACATTTTCTGTATTTGTTTCAAAATTTTAGGTTCAGTAGTTTCGGAGATAAGGCGGAGGGAGTCGTCCATTTCCTATTGGCCCCCCGAAAAATAATCTTCATGTTCAAAATTACCTTATGTGTCCGTGTTTGGGTCACAGAAATTCATATGTGTACTAAATTTCAACTTAATCGGTCTGGTAGATTCGAAGCAAATTGATTGTGACAGACACACGGGTGATCCTGTAAGGGTTCCGTTTTCCAACCTTAAAATTGAAGCCAGATTATTGTACTTTTATTCCATTCTTCAGTTACTTATAGTAAACCCATGACTTTTATTATGTCTTAACAGGAGAAGCCTTGATAGAAAAACTTTGTTACGTAAATAAAATTAAATTACACTTTTAATAATTTATACGGGGTGCAAATGCTCTTTCTCGTAATTCACTTCACCGCACTAAATATTTAATAATATTTATAATTTTCTTTTTGGAACATTTGTTCTAAAGGTAATTTATTTGAATTTTGTAAAATGTTTTTTAAAAATGCGCTTTTTAAAAACCCAATTAAATTTTTTATTAATCAATAGAAAAAAACAGGGTAAATTATGTGCAAATTTAATTTATTTATACACAGCAAATGTAGAGATTCAAGATGGAATTTTATCACTGGATAATTCAAAATCGGTAATCCACTGACAACACTTTTTTTTATCGTTTTGTAAACTATGCCAAACCTTCCTGAATTTGATTTGCCATTGCAAAAGTTGATTAAGATGATTTACATATGTAAATGACAATTGTATGTATGTAATATGGTGTCACTAAAATTAATGATGGTGGATGCGAAGGGAATTGTAATCAACAAATAACCAAAGTTGATTGACGACGGCGTAGTATTCTACATTCTCCGAAATGGTGAATAAGTAATACCTACATATTTTTAAATTAAATGAATTAAAGTTAATTAGCATGTAAATTAAAGAAATTGATGTTTTAGTTAAAAAAAATTAACAAATTTTCTAATATTTAGCGATTTATTTGTTTCTGGAAACTTTCCAGAAGTTCCTTTTGTCGTGCAGTCTTTGTTCAGGAAAAATGTTGGTAGTAGTATCGATTGCCGCTTGCGGCATTTGTTTGTATGAAAACAGATTTAATTGGTTTTTGCTGTGCGAGGTAAAATTACTACGCTTTTAGTAGTCAATATTTAGATAATTTTTAATTACTCAATTTCCATTTGTTTCCCTTGTTTTAGATAATATTGCAGAGTCAAATCCAGGATAAGGGCAAAATAGAGTTCGTGTAGTAAACCAATACCAACGTTTCGTCTTTTCGAGCAAATATTTTGTCAAACGTTGTTGTTTGTTTAAAAACCCAACTCTTATTTTATCATGGCCTTTGCTTCTATTTGGCGTCGTTATCAAAATATGTTTCCCATCGTTTTTTGTTTTCATGTGAAAGCTAAGTTTAGCAAAAGGTAGTATTTATGTTAGTGCATTAAAAAAAGGTAGATATTGACAAAAAGGTAGTTTGTGTCATAACAAAGTAAAAAGGGTAGTTATTTCGATATAACAAGCAGACACTTCACCTTTATCTATTTCTGTAGATTTATAAGTTGGACGATCATTTCGTATGCAAAGTTTCGAAACCGCGGACAGTTTTATTTTCAAACCTATTTTATCATTCAATTTTCTGAACCAGAAGCAGTCGCTTCAAAAAGTTACCTTATCAAATATGCTACAAAACTGTATTAAGTTTTATTTAGCTAGGTATCGTACATTTTTTTAAAAGAAAAGAAAAAAGTTGAGTGAACAAACCACGAAACAATCGCAAAACCTTGAAATTTATGTTCAAACTTTTTTATGCTGGTTAGGAAAACGATATTCATCCGTTGTGTTGGCAAAAATATGAATGCAATTATCTTAAAATATTTTACCATTAACATTACTAAGGGTGGGTTGAAAAGTTTGTGATCTGTTGATGGAAATGTAGTAGAGGAAAGAAAGCACTGAACCTTCGAATTTCGTGCGGATCGAGATGTGGTTTTCTGCGTTTGATTTGTGAGATCGTGTGCAAATTTTGTGAACATGAGATCAATTTATTTTTAAAAATGCATCGGTGCATAAAAAAACAGTTTTATAAGTGCATTGTAAAGTTCTGACTCTAATATATCTCTGACTAGACCTTCATGCCTGAGAAGGTGTCCTACTAACCTATCTCTCCTATTTCTTACTTTACTTCCGTAGAGTCCTCTGTTCTCCGACTCTTTCTAATACCTCTTCATTTCTAACTTTCTCTATACACGGTATCCTCATTATTCGTCTGTAACACTATATTTCGAACGCTTCTAACCTTTTCTAGAAACAGATATCTATCAATTAATAATTGGGACATGCTTGAAAGCTGTTTATTGTGTCTATAATTGTTATTTAAACTTTGATATAAAACGTAGATCAATAATGCATTTTTATGAGTAGATTGTGTTTGTATGCCAAGGAGTCGGTTATCGCTTTTGGTTAAAATCCACCCGCAATATCTGTTTTGGTATATTAATACGTCAGATAAAAATTTGTTTCAAACTGTAATTAACAAATGACTGAACTAAAACGATAAATTCTATTCTTCATTCGTATAAAAACTTTCTGGATAAAATTGCCATATCGACCACATCAATTATTATTGATTGAAGAGACATGTTGCTGTTTAACAAGAATTCAATATTGATTGGTAACATTATCCGGGTACTTTAACGTTATTAATGTTTAATCTTAAAAAAATACGTTTTGCGAATACTTCCTGAATTCCCTTATTTCATCATTTATCAGCGTCAGAGGAAATGTCTTTATCCTACAGGATTGTTGACACCGTTCTAAGAAGCTAATAATACATATATGAGAGTATCTGTCGACTATAAATCAACTTTATTTTTTTTTCTGCTACCTAGCGAATATTTTTTGAATCTGAAGTAATCCTAAAAATAACACGAGTACGAGAGAATAAAATACTTTTTTGGACAGATAATTACAAAAGGAAAAGTTGCTTTTTATTTTGAAAGTCATTAGAGATTTCGATTGAGCCAAACAATCAATATTTAAGATGTAAACCTAGAGTGATTCATATTGAAATGGTAGAATGATATTGAAATTGGAATAAAACAATTTTATGATAAACTTAGTCGCTAAAATAATGATCATATCGATTGGTTAATTACTTATGTTTTCTTAAAATTTTAAACTTTGTACAAATTCTTGGATTTTAAAAGCGACCAAAGTGATTATTATTTCAAGTGAGAAACAATTCTTTTGTAATAAATAAGCCATTATTATTATTATTTCTAAAAGAAAACGCGACCAGCATTATTAAAGACAGGGCAACTGTAACAGGGAGGAGTTAGGGACAGTTTTAACTAAAATGGAAGCAGTAATGACAAAATAGTATTGTATGAATATAAATAAATAAAAGTAAAACAAAAATATTGGTGTGCAAGGGAAGAAAAAGTAGGGAAAGTGTGAATATGTATGAGACGAATAATTAGAAGAAGTGGCTGATTTTAGGTACCTGGGAAGTCAGATAAGTCAGGACGGAAAGAGCATTAGTAAAAATATAAAACAGAGGGTAGCACAGGGTCGGAAAGCCTTAAAAAAAATGAAATTACTTCTATGCTCGCGAATCGGTCAGCAATTAACATGAAAGCTAGTGTATTATTCATAAGCAATTTATGCAGTGGCAAGGAATATGTGACTTGTACACTTCCCTAAATTTGTAAGCGTAATACATATAAACTTTGTTCCAATATATTTTATCATTGTGTTTATTTTGCGATCAGTTTACGAAGTAGGCTCGAGCATGTATTTTGTGTCAATTTCGTTTATTTGGTAAACGTTCTGGCTTGGTTTTGGGTCTTCATTAGAACTTGTAATGGGAATTTTTTTCGTACCTACTGCAGTCTGCTTAATAAGCAAGCTGATCTTTAAAAAAATCACAAAATATTGGGTAACACAGCCGCTAACGAAAACAAAAATTATTTTAAAGAAATTCAAAATATGGGATTGAAAAGCAAAATTTCATTTTCAAATATTTAATAACATACTTTGAGTGCTAACAATAAACTTACCGTTTTAGTGTCAAGATAGGCAATTGCAAACTTTTGAATATGAAGGAACTTAAATTACTGCCTAATTAACCATTAAACAATAAATTGACAGGTAAGATCTAAGTACTTACTTATTGAAATAACTAAAATATTGGAATATAAATATTATAACTTATTACTTAGACCTATTTGCAAAAAAGAGGTAGAGGAGACGATAGGATGGTAGGTTGGTAGGACACCTTCTGAGACACGAAGGGCTAGTTAGAGATCAGGCTAGGAGTAAAGACGGCCAGAAGAAGACTTAGATTAGATTGTTGTTCACGAATAGTCATTCGACTGACGAGCCTATGATGATAACGACTTTAATCAAATTAATTGAGCTTTTAAATATGTAATCATCATCATTATTATTATACTGTATTAAGACTGGTTGGACATGCACCTCCACTCTTTCCTATCATGAACTAATCTTCGCATTTCATTTAAGGATGTTTGGGTGACATAATCGGATACAAAAGTACATAAAATTAGAAAAGTATACGGTTTGAGAGAAAATTTGGAATTTAACCAAAAACTTTGAATAAAATAAGAAATAACGAATAATATGGAAAATTTTTAACTGACTTTTGGCAGTGAATATGCCTGGAATATATATACTGACTAGTCAGANATGTATTACATTTAGGATGTAAATGGGTACGCGGGGAGAGCGAAACGAAGGGAAGATGTTGCGTAATCCGATCAGGTCATTTATTGTATTCACAGAAAACTCTGATTCTCAGTTTACTAACGTGTTTTATTCATTTTAGTCACAGAAAGCGTTAGTTTTATACATTTCCTAGTACAATATCGGAATTTCATACATTTCTCAAGATATATGTGTATTAAAAAATCTTTGAAATAGTATTTTATCGATTTCCTAAATAGCCTCGGAATTGTATACAGTGCCTAGGAATTGTATACGATTCATAGATTTCATACATTTCCGGTAACTTTTACAGTAAATAAACATTTTTGTGAGAGGTCAAGTACAGGAATTTATATTTAAAGATAAATAATTAAATTGAAGATAAAAGTGAGGGTAAGATTGTAATTCTATAGCAGTCAATGTGGTTTCATACAACGAAGCAAGGCCAAATAAGTTATCAAAGCAAAGCACCTATATATACATACATAAGCCTATATATTTCGAGCGGAGATTTCAACTGATCCCTTATTTCCTGTAATCTATGAAAAGGGTCTTTCAAGTTCAAAGATGCCCTTATACATAAAAGTCCTTATCTTCTCCTTGACTAAGAATACGTTTTTGATGAAAGTGACAGTTTCTTTATGGTTCTTACTAACGTTTCTAGCCATTTACTACCACCCAAAAATTTTTCACTATGTATCTACAATTTTAGTTGACGTGATACTTAGTTTTGAATAAATTTTTATCTACTTGGAAACAAGAACTTTAATGTATTTATTTTCTGTTGAATTGAATGAAATGAAACTATTTACTAAATATCTGCACAGTATTGTGACAAAAAAGAAAAACATTTATGTACTAGCAGTGCATTGTACAGCAGCGGTTATATATTAGCATTTACATTATGTAATGTAAAGTTTATCAAACAAGTTGTGTGATTCTGGCTGTTGTTCTTCCAAGACGGTGAAGGAACTTAAAAGACATCTTTCCTCAGGCTCAGGATACGTCGAGGATGTTGAAGTGTATCTTAAGAAATCGTAGGCAGACAAAGAAAGTTGATGTTGATAGGTGTATAAACACCAAAGATATTTCTAAAACGTTTACACAACAGTACTTGTTGAATTCTATGGTTTGTTGAACGAAGAACAACAGCGTAAAGTTTTAAAGTTGTTTCTCAACTTTGATTGACACAACGAAAACATTTACGTACGGGTTTGTTGATGTAACTGATGTAAAATGGCAGAGAGCTTTTGTTAGTTTAAGATTCCAAAGTTTGGAATAATTGAATATCTTCCATTTTCAGTAGATAACCGAGTAAGCTGTTACGTAATTATACGCCTGTACTTTGTATTACGTATTATTTACAGTACGCGTTGTGTCACCAGTATATAATATTTTTTTTGTTAACTAATGCATTTTTTTTATCTAAATTATCTCATACTTCCACAGCTAGATTTATGTTTAGTTTTATATAAATGCTTGTTAGTGCTTACTTTTAATGATCGAGCGCTTTGCCCGATGCCAATTAAATTTGGTAAACAATTAGAGGAGTATGACTTAAAAGTGAAAGTAAAAAACGTAAAACGTGACGTCATATTTCTATAATCCCTTTGATTATGCATTTAGTAGTTTAAATACACCGAAATATTCAAATTTGTTTTTCTATTACAGCCACATTCATATATAAAGGCGTTTCAGATAACTCGTAGATAGACATAGATAGATAGATCCTGTTAACAGGATAAGATCGCCAAATTGTTCCGTCAGTGCGGTAGATATTGAAGCGGAAAATACAAAAATTTAAATTCATTGCTGTAGTGTTCTAGTGGACTTGCCATGGTGGATGATTATGGGGTTCTATTGGCATGAAAGCTTATTCCATAATTGCAAAATAATTTCCCGAAAAGGATGGTACTTAGTATAGTTGATGGTTTTTTACTTAATTTTTTAAATTAATTAAAGGCTCAATCGTGGTTCAGTTTGTATTAAAATATTAATTACACTGTATTGTAGCCTTGAAAGTCCAACAACCTGGGCGAAACGTTGGATGCAGCTTTTTAGATAAAATAAAAAATAAAATTTGATCAAAAAGAATTGAACACAAAATAGGGGAAGAAGATTAAATAGTTATTTATTTATTTAAACTTAAGATAGTAGCAAAGAATACATTTTTTTGTAATAGTTAAAAATTATTTTGGTAAATGTCTAGATGATGG
>NW_020438897.1:1499097-1514109 GCF_000699045.2 Agrilus planipennis
TGGGGGATCGAAAGAGGGTGGTCACTTGAACAAAACCCGATAACCTAACCTAACCTAACCTACCCTATTGATAAAGATATTTAAATAATGTTTTATATAACTTTCTCAATATTTTTATGTATTTTTCATTAGTTTTACCTTTGAATATTGTTTAAGAATGACTATATAAATATTTACATGCCTAGAAGTGTATAAAAATTGGCATATTTGTTAACTTTGAACCCCCATAACTTTTTATGGAGGTGAGACCGCCACGAACTTTTTATGGTGCGGTGGTAGGGGAGACTTCCCTTTCGACCTCCCTCCCCATCATCTATACCTTTACCATTATTTTATTTTGACAAAATTAATGACCATATCCAAACGATCAGGAATATTCAACTTAAAATTTTCAGCAACTAATATTTAAAACCTAATTTGTATTGCTTGTGAGTTGAACCTGTCGATGTACCTACCTGTCATGATATGCTATTTAATAGCTAAATTATAACGGAACGTCAATTAATTAAGCAGGATTACGAAATTTAATTTACAATTAAAACCAGTCTGACTAAGTATGGAACTAATAACCTTATTGTTCTCCATTAATAAATGTTTCATTTGAACGCAAACAAAATTAGTTACTTCAGTATCTCATACGTATGTACCTACGCCGAAAGTTTGCGTGTGATGATAAGTTGAATGTAATTAAACAATGTCAAAGTTTAAGTGGCAATATGAAACTCTAATAAGGGTACGATTTACAAATGCTATTTAGGTAGTGCCACCAAACAGAACTGGAATACATTTTAACTAATAACTCCATCAATATAAACACCAGTGGGAAAGACTAATTGAATACATGGACTACGGAATAATATAGGGATAGAGTAGAAACTAGCGGGGTTGAGTCTGTTAAGGGGAAGCCGATGTCATGTGCCTAGATTATTTTGGCTACTCGTACTGGATACACGTCAACACAAAATTATGCAACAGTTGTGTTTGAAAGTAATAAATTGTTTAATTTGCTAGTTTTTTGGACGGATTGCAATACATTAAATGATATTATGAAGGATGGTGCTGTGTGCGCTTTTGTTTTGTGACAATAAAAGCGATTCCCAAAATTCTTCAGTGAAAAATTCAGGAGTTGCAAGATCATCTTTCAAAAATAAATTATAATAAAGTTCTAATTTCACCAACAAAATCCAGAGTTTATTTTATAATACTTATTCGAACCTTCATCATAATCGTAATGTCGTCGGTGCTAAGACTGGTTGGACACGCGCCTCCACTCCTTTCTATCCTGAGCTAATCTTCGCATTTCCTTAAAACTAGAACGTCCCACATCCTTAAAAATATAAAAAATTAGATGGTCACACCTATCAACAAGACAATTCAAACATTTTAAAGTGTGAAAAATGTTTTCTTCGATATATAACACTGACGTTTCGCATTATGATGTTAAAGCTTCTTCACCTTTATAAAGTAAAACGTCGGTGTGATTATATATTGAATGAAACATTTTTCATTTTTTAAATTGGTTGAATTGCCCCATCAATAGATATTAAGAGAAGAAATACGAAAGGTCCCACTTATTCTCTAGGTAGGAATTGGTCCCCAAATAGACTGTAAAATCGTGAGCTATGTGGGATATCATATTGAATGAATATTTATAATATTTTCTTCCAAATTTATAGAAAAACTACAGAGAAAATTCTACTGTATTTTATAGTTTTTGAGAAAATCAGAGTGTTTTGTATTTGTGGTGTTCCAGAATCATGGAAGAATCTTCTTATTTCTATTTATTCTTAAAAGCTGTGTATTAGAATCATTTTCTATCTGTCCTCTTCCAGAAGTATTACCTAAAGTTGCAATATATTACTAAACAAAGTAAAAAATTGAATTTTATCTTTATATATTAAAAAATGAATGGTTTATAAAATGCTAAGGAAGAGAAACCAAGGTTCTTTCGACTCCACATAACATCAGGAACGTTCTTTTCACTGGATTTATTCATAATAAATCCCTTTTGAATTAGGTTGAATTTGTTAACTCATTAACGATTGTAATTTTAAATTAAATCAATTTTATTGTTTATCAATTTCTAAAATTTCAATTTTCATTCCTTGAATCGTTAAAACACAAACATAGAGAAAAAATTGAATGCAATACTATTAATGTTTACACAGCGCCTCTTGTGTTTTAAAAGCAGTTTCGAATACAAGTACATGGTAATTAACTTTTGTTTTTCTTTTAGTCCTTTAAGAACCCATAAAAATTCGATGGAAGTTAATTAAAACAGTTGATTAATTGCGAAACATACAATAACAACAGAAACAGTTGTTCGGTTCCGAGGGTTGCCAGGTGGCTGTCAGAGGAAAATTTGTGGAAAAATTTCGCACGTTTAAAAACAACAAATAAAATAACCGTACACGAAACGATATCATAAAAGCTATTGTAGCGACGGGGAAGTATAATAAAAGGTTACAACCCTTACTTTGATATCGGTACAACGTAAAACGAATTAATAACACTGTAAAGTCAGCTAATTGATTTACTGGTTACCGTTACCGTTGTAAAAGGGGCAGATTTTTATTTGAAATCGGGAATTTTTACGGCATACTTAAGAATTCTTTGCTATAAGAAAATTCATAACTTTTTATATTAAATTGATAAGAGAACGTCTAAAGGGTCTGCTTGCTGGCATACAGGGTGGCTCAAAAAATACGCAATATACTTATTGTGGCCAAATTATAAGTTTAATCGAAACATTTTTCAAACAAAAAATGCTAGCTTGTCTACTTGATAGTTTGATATTTCACATACTTATGTCGATTTTTCATTATTTTAAATACATATGTACGCAAAAATAAAAAGATTTTTGTTGTAATAAATGTAAAAACGGCATGCCTATGTGTATTTAAATATGCCTAAATTATTAAATACTAAAAGGAAAGGAAGACTTTAACATTACAGATGCCATCATCTAAAACGAACACAAAAATTGATAACTGCGAATCCAATGCAGTAAGGTTCAATCTATATATGTTTTATGGAAAATAATTTTTAAGCATTTA
This sequence comes from Agrilus planipennis, assembly GCF_000699045.2. Taxonomy (NCBI): domain Eukaryota; kingdom Metazoa; phylum Arthropoda; class Insecta; order Coleoptera; family Buprestidae; genus Agrilus; species Agrilus planipennis. Next base: position 1,502,154 of record NW_020438897.1, read on the forward strand.
GGATAAAATTACATACTTTTTATTTAAATGAAATACAGAAAAATTGAATTTGCTTCAGTTAAAGATATTATTTATAGCTATATGCTCTTCTATGTCAGGCATCTTGAAGGTAGCTGCTAAATATAAAATACTCTTTTGTCTTTGTCAGCTAATACTTAAAACGAGCTTTTTGGTGGCTTCGAACGAAAAAATAATTAGTTTACTTAAAATAGTTAAAAATTCTACCTTTTCTATCATTAAAGAGGAGAGATTTGAACACATTCGGAAAGTTTTTGGGTTCAATTCCCGGCGATGGCGTGTCAGCAACAACAAAAAATTTTTCCTCATTAACTTGAGGTAATCTGTAGTGGGATCAAATCAAGTTGATTTAATAGTAATGTTTGATACTTATTTTTTTATTTATAAATGCATATTTTTGCGCGAGTTTATTTTAACTTTATTTAAACNTGTACATTTCGCCACACAGTGGCCCCCCCCCCCCCAACAGAATACAGAAAAGCATGGACCCTGATCTTATCTACCTTTATTTATCATTTAATAAGCACTATTATTACAGTTTATTAATAAATATATTGTTCTTGCCCATTTATACCTTACGTGTTTGGGTTATTTTCATTCATTTAGGTAAAGTTTATTTTTTGCAAGATTAAACTTTTCTATAGTGTTAATTAGATTCTTTTATTCTTTTACTTCTTTTTTACTGCCTCTTAGGAGTAATAAAGCCCAAGAAAATATAGCTATAAGCCATTTCAGTAATTGGACGTCTGTCTACCTACTTATTAAACTTCATAACTTAAGACAACAGCCATTCTAAAATTATATAGAAGATGGAATGTTATGATAAGTATTTCCATCTGCCATATTGATTTATCTACATATATAACTCAAATAGAAGTTGGAATCTTTGAAAGTTCTAGTTCGTTACAAAAAGGAAATTTGTGGGGCATATCGTAAACCTCAGATGAGGTAAGCGTCTGAAGTCTTGCGGCTAAATTGCTAATCTCGACCGTCTGACTGCAAGCCAATAATCAGGTTGTGAAAGTGGCAGTCCTACATTTAAATTAAATAGACGGTACATCTAAATTTAATAACGGGCATTATGACATGACTGAGTTAGAAGTTAATATTACCCATGAAGTTTGCTTGTGGTCTAGCTGAATGTCTACATTATCTACACAGGGTGGCAGTCAATTAATTAAACAAATCGTTTATTTTTTGTAACGTTTTGGTATATTTAAACCATTTTCAGACTTTGTTGTAATTCAACCCGAAATAAAAATGTTCAGTCTCTCAGAGTCTCTGAAAGCGAGACTCGAGTGTCCGTCTCTTATCGAGTCTCTCTGGTGTTGCAAGAAAATGTTTAGCGTCTCTGAAGGAGAGACTCGAGTCGCTCATAGAGAGATCCTCATTTCGTATCCAGTCTCTGAAGGAGAGACTCGAGTCGCTCATAGAGAGATCCTCATTTCGTATCTAGTCTGAACGAAAGACTCGAATTTCTCAATAAGTGATGTCTCGATAGACATGGTTAAAATTTTCTAAGTTCAACATATTTCAGAGATCCCAGTCTTTCCACGAGAGACTCGAGTCTCTCAATCTTTTACTTTTATTCATTCGGTCTCTCTGTGAGAGTCTCGAATCTCTGAATTAACAATTTTATCGTTCGAGTCTCTCACACAGAGACCGTGAGAGATCCATAAAAACCCTAGGCAATAACTGAGAGACTGTGAAAGACTGTGAGAGACGCTCTCAGAGACGCTGAAAGACTTTGAGAGACTGAAAATTTTTGTCTAGGGAACGAGAAAGTATGTTATACATTTTAAATTAAAATCTGTGAACAAGTATACTATACAATACTTCAAAAGTCTGAAGATGGTTTAAATAAACCGAAACTTTACAAAAAACACAATTTGTTTAATTAATTGACCGCAACCCCGAAAATAAACTATAAACTTTAAAATTAAATGTTAGGAGTCTAACATAAATTATCTACACATATTAATAAGATGGACGTGCCTATCTATCATAACGAAATAACTGTCTTTTACCTTAAAAGAAAAAGGAAACCTTGTAGGATTACTTTGTTGTCCGTTTGCCCATCAGTTTGTCTGTCAAGACCCTTTTTCTAAGCAACGCGTGGAGATATCAAGTTAAAATTAATATCAAATACTCAGGTCTGTAATCCCTTAGAGCTGAGATAAAAATAAAACTTCTACGTCAACACAATCAGAAGATACAGTCGTTTATGCCTCATATTTTGACTCGCAAGGAAATCGAAACATAGAATACTTCCCCTTAACTTAGAATCATAAAATTTGGCAAGAAGCAATGTCTTATAGTTCAAGTACCTAAAGGCAAAAATTCGAAAACCGTAAATTTGTATGTAGAAAATAAAAACACAAACACTACAAGTTGCAAAGATGTTTATTGTACCACAATGTACATTTCGCCACACAGTGGCTTCTTCAGGTGGAAGAAGTAATTAATTAATAATTTGTAACTTGTGTTTGGGTTTTTAGTTTCTACATTAAAATGGAGTTACAATATCTAAAAGCTTCATCAAATCAATTTTCGTAAATTTGTAGTTACATTACAAGAGAAGTATATTTTTATTGTAATATTGTAGTAATACATTTTGGGGAGTGATTTGGGGGGGAAACTAAAAACATACTCGGAAAAAGCGGGCAAAACTTCGAGATTCGATTACCTTAACGGATAAACTATTTCTAACTTCTTAGTTTATACAAAACCCTCGGTGCGGGAATCCGACTCACGCACTTCGTCGGTTTTTTAGTTTTACTCTCCCTCGGACTACATTACAATTAAAAAAACCTCCCTAGTCGACGAGAGGGGGATTTAAACCTACACCACTGCAGTAACTTTAAGGAGTTATTCCGTAAGATGAAAATAAAAACCTTGAAATAATTACTGTTTTGGCTTAATTAAAATTTTTATCTAAATGTAGGTAGTAGCTACTAGTTTTATGAATTATTTATCAAATTTTAGCCTTTTTGTTTTGTGATGTTAAGTAGTTGATACCAAATTATTTTTTATAAATTTACCATATCTTTTTAATACACTTTTTTTGGTAATGACTCAATTATGTGCGTCATTGTTTATGCATAAATTCTGAAATTGTTTCAAACCAAATGCATTTCTTTTTGCCTTTCCACTTAATTTGTCATGTGGCAGATTGATACGATTTCACAGCTATCATTTCACATTTTAAACATACCTGCCTTTTTGGTTTGTGATGTTAAGTATTTGATACCAAATTATTATAATTTATAAATTTACCATATCTTTTTAATACACTTTTTTTTGTAATGACTCAATCATGTGCGTCATTGTTTATGCATAAATTCTGAAATTGTTTCAAACCAAATGCATTTCTTTTTGCCNCTTTGTTGTCCGTTTGCCCATCAGTTTGTCTGTCAAGACCCTTTTTCTAAGCAACGCGTGGAGATATCAAGTTAAAATTAATATCAAATACTCAGGTCTGTAATCCCTTAGAGCTGAGATAAAAATAAAACTTCTACGTCAACACAATCAGAAGATACAGTCGTTTATGCCTCATATTTTGACTCGCAAGGAAATCGAAACATAGAATACTTCCCCTTAACTTAGAATCATAAAATTTGGCAAGAAGCAATGTCTTATAGTTCAAGTACCTAAAGGCAAAAATTCGAAAACCGTAAATTTGTATGTAGAAAATAAAAACACAAACACTACAAGTTGCAAAGATGTTTATTGTACCACAATGTACATTTCGCCACACAGTGGCTTCTTCAGGTGGAAGAAGTAATTAATTAATAATTTGTAACTTGTGTTTGGGTTTTTAGTTTCTACATTAAAATGGAGTTACAATATCTAAAAGCTTCATCAAATCAATTTTCGTAAATTTGTAGTTACATTACAAGAGAAGTATATTTTTATTGTAATATTGTAGTAATACATTTTGGGGAGTGATTTGGGGGGGAAACTAAAAACATACTCGGAAAAAGCGGGCAAAACTTCGAGATTCGATTACCTTAACGGATAAACTATTTCTAACTTCTTAGTTTATACAAAACCCTCGGTGCGGGAATCCGACTCACGCACTTCGTCGGTTTTTTAGTTTTACTCTCCCTCGGACTACATTACAATTAAAAAAACCTCCCTAGTCGACGAGAGGGGGATTTAAACCTACACCACTGCAGTAACTTTAAGGAGTTATTCCGTAAGATGAAAATAAAAACCTTGAAATAATTACTGTTTTGGCTTAATTAAAATTTTTATCTAAATGTAGGTAGTAGCTACTAGTTTTATGAATTATTTATCAAATTTTAGCCTTTTTGTTTTGTGATGTTAAGTAGTTGATACCAAATTATTTTTTATAAATTTACCATATCTTTTTAATACACTTTTTTTGGTAATGACTCAATTATGTGCGTCATTGTTTATGCATAAATTCTGAAATTGTTTCAAACCAAATGCATTTCTTTTTGCCTTTCCACTTAATTTGTCATGTGGCAGATTGATACGATTTCACAGCTATCATTTCACATTTTAAACATACCTGCCTTTTTGGTTTGTGATGTTAAGTATTTGATACCAAATTATTATAATTTATAAATTTACCATATCTTTTTAATACACTTTTTTTTGTAATGACTCAATCATGTGCGTCATTGTTTATGCATAAATTCTGAAATTGTTTCAAACCAAATGCATTTCTTTTTGCCTTTCCACAGATTGATACGATTTCACAGTTATCCGTTTACATTTTAAACACACCTATATCATTTTCTTGATGCCTTCTAAAACCAGTAAGTACGTTTTTGAATTTGCTTCGTAAGGGGTGCACTTTACGTTAGGAAGTACAATTATTGAGATCCTTTTCGTTTACAACTTTGACGTCAATTTAACTGACACGAGGACGGAAACACTATTGTGCACGTCCTTTCGGAAAAAGGAAACCACGATCTTGTCGAGTAAATCATTACGAAAGGTGGAAACGTGAGCATTCCCAACAAAAAAAAACTGCCTATCCACTTGGCAGCCTCGAATGGCCGCATTAAAGTATGTGTCCTTATTTCGGAAGCCAATTCCCCTTTGAATACTAAGGATTCATTTCACGAATGTTCCATTTTTAAAGGCGTTAAGAAATGGGTACTTTGAGGTCGTAAAAGTTTTTACGGATAGAGCTGTGGTGTTGTCACAGAAAAATAAAAAAAGGGGCTGTGTATTACATGTTGTTGGAAAGAAGAATTCCATAATTGCTGAAATTTTTTCTCGCAAGAGGAGCGGACTTTAATTATGACCACTGCTAAACTGCTAAACAAGGACTTGTTAACTTTCTTAAGATGTTTTGGGTCGAATATTAATAGTAGGTACTAGTGGCCTGTGTACATATAACGAAATTCTAATTGAAACCTATTAATTTGAAAAGGTAAACATCTTACGTTTATTTGAAAATAAAAAGGTATTATTAAAGGGTGACAGTATTAGCATCTAGCAAGGAGGAGTTAGAGATAGCTTTAAATAAAATGGAAGCGGTATTGACAAAACAGTACTGTATGAAAATAAATAAAAGTAAAACTAAAATACTGGTATGCAAGGGAAGGAAAAGTAGGGAAAGAGCGAATATAAAGATAGGAGACGAAAGATTAGAAGAAGTGGCCGATTTTAGGTATCTAGGAAGTCAGATAAGTGAGGATGGAAGGAGAAGTAGGGATATAAAGCAAAGGATAGCGCAGGGTCGAGTCGCCTCCAATAAAAAGAAGTCACTTCTATCCTTGCGAACGGTTAATTTAGAAATTCAAAAAAGGTTGTTGAGGTGTATGTTTGGAACACGGCGTTGTAAGGGTGTGAAACACTGCGGAAAAGAAAATGATGAGGATAGCGTGGATACAGAAGGTTAGAAATGAAGAGGTATTAGAAAGAATAGGACAACAGAGGACTCTATGGAAGTCGCTAAGAAATAGACAATATAGCTTAGTAGGACACCTTGTCAGGCATGAAGGTCTAGTCAGAGACATATTAGAGGTAGAAACAGGAGTTAGGAGGGGTAGAGATAAACATAGATTAGACTACTGTTCGCAAATAGTTAAGGATATGGGTTGTTAGTTTTAGGGAAATGCTAAGATTAGCTCAGGATAAGAAAGAGTGCAGGTGCGTATCGAACCAGTCTTAGGACTGACGACCTTTTGACGATGAAAGAGTGACAAATAAAGACTTTCTGGTAAATTTGGTTACGTAATGCGTGGTTCTTTTTATTTCTAACGCAGTTCAAAGTATTTTTAATGTAAAGGCATAAATATTAGAGATGGGATCATTCCAATGAAAAATAATCGATATACGTATATACATATATATGTAATAAGAAGTAAGAGGCCCACAAATGTTTCATCAAAGATGCTTTTACCTGAACCGTAATATGGTACAAACTATAACGGGTCGACTATTCTGCACTTAAGTAGCGAATCGGGAACGATAGATATGTTAACGATTCTCCTTGAGGGTGCGACTTCCCCCGACATCCCTGACAGCGATGGTTACTACCCTATCCATATAGCGTGCATGCACAAGATCAAGTCCCCATTACGTTCATCTGATACTCGCACAGGGAAAGCATTGTAATCTTTCTAAGGGCACATTTAATGGGGATTTTACTCTTCACATGACTGCCAGTTTAGGGAATACAAGTTTAGCTGAAGAACTGATAAAAAGCGGGTCGAGTATACGCGAAAAGAATAACGACCGCAGAGCAGACCTCTACTTGACTGAAGAAAATGTTCACATTTTAATAGAAAAACTCTTTTGGGTAAAGGAGTTAAAAAGCACATGTATGACGTATTTAAAAGGACTATTAACAAAAAGGGGCATATTTATAGGTATTTCTAAAAATAGATATATTTTATTTCAGTGCAAAACAAACGATATAGAAAATACCACAAACGGCGCGGTAAACGCCATCTGTAGCACGATGCTACATTTTAGGATTACGTATGCTCCAACAAGGTCCACTTGTGTGGACATCTATTTGCTGAAAGGAATCCCAGCGTAGCTAACCTCAACGTGATAGGCACGTTACCATAATCGAATAAAATAATTCGAAGTGGTCTGTGTTCTGTCGAAACTGCCAGACGCGGATAGCGTTAGTCTGTGTTCTGTCGGAACTGTCTGCGACGCGCTGATGAGATCCAAAAAGATCGAAATCGCGATCCGCGTCTGGCAGTTTCGACAGAATACAAACCACTTCGAATTATTTTATACAAACGATATAGTTTAAAGAAAATATAGAAACAATGAAAGAATTGTATTATAAAGAGATGGAGACAATTATTATCAAGGTCGAATAAATAATTTGTTGAAACGTTCTTTTTGTGCTTTCCTTATTAAAAATGTTTCATGAATCGAGAATAGACCCACGAATACTTAAGTAGATATTACTAAAAACTAGTTTGTCATTAATCAGAGAAGTTGAAAATAGGTATATTTTAAAGTTAAATTTAATATTGTTTTCAAATTGAAGAACTGAATGCTTATAATGATAAAAAATATTCGAAAAAAATTATACATTTACATAAATGTGATAAAACAATTTGGATTTGCAATTTTATCGCATTAAATAATAAGTACATAAGTTAAGAAATGAAATATAAACTAAGGAATCGATTCTTAACTGCCAACTCGTAAGGCGGAAAAGGCGAATACAGGAAAATAAATATGAGAAATTTAATAACGAAATTAAATGAAAAAATACATGAAATGGTATAGACAAATGTGTGATTTTACATTTTATTTCGAAAATTATTTATCATATATAAAAAGCATTATTCAATGGAAGATACCTTCATTACTCTTAAAAGATTAATAGTATTGTACATTAAATGGATAAGAAGTATTTGCAAATGTTTGATATTTGCATTCATGGAATTTTCAGTTTACTCTATAATGTTTTGAAATGTTGGTCAAAATAAAGCTTGCCCTTTTATTGTTGCCCAGATACAATTATTTCCTGGAAACTTAAAGTTCCACTTTACATTCGTCTGTTCGGAGGTGGACTTGGAATAATATTGGATATATGCATACAGTTTTCAAATAAACGATACAGAAATTATTCATTTAAAGAGAATTGTTGGAAAATGATTGGGCATATGAGTATCAATTTAAAAGGTACGCTTTGTACTATAAATACATCTAGATAGTAACCTATTGTAAGCTTTTTTATGCTTGAAAAGTACAGGTGGATATGGCAGGCTTTATTAAAGTTAATGTCGCTTTCTATAAATAACTCATTGATATTTTCAGCGTCCAATACAATAAACTATCTTAAAAATTTATCTTAAAAATTTAACTTTTTTATTTGATCCTCTAGGCTTTGGTATATAAGTACATACGAATTTAAATATAATCGATACAGTTTCTTCCAAAAGATATGTTTTATTTTTGTGATTTTTACTCTAGTATATTGACCTCACAGTCGCCATTGAAGGCCCCAAAACCTCCAAAACAGTAATAAAATCTAAGGAAAAAACAAATAGTTTTAATTTGAAGGTATAGATTATTATTGTATTGTAAGTCGCTTTTGTAGCTCGAGGAAGTTATAGAGAACGATTCATATAAATAAGTCTATATATATAGTCCAAGGATTACATGAAGTTTATACTTAATAGAACAATTAAATGTTTACTATTCATCATAAAATCATTTAAAAAAAAGACGTAACTACATTTAGAAAGATAATGTTTTCGTTCTCGGACCTACCGACTAAAACCCCTCTACCTCAAGCCGTTCTAGGATCAATTAAGGTCCTCTTCAGCCGTCTGTACGTATCCATTTTTGACCCTTATAGTCGAGTAAAAAGAGTGGCTGCGGAGTTTAGCGTGGGGTCCAGATTAGACCTTCAGACGCTGCTAAAGTTGTGAATGTGGTTTCTACCACAGTGAAGAGATAAATCAAATACTGCGGCTCAAATGCGACTAAATTCGCTAGCTGATGGAATGTTATATTTGTTATATAATATATACTGTCATTATTTTTTTAACCCACAAAAAGGTCAGTTAAGAACATTCTTAATTTTTATGTCAATTAATAAAAAGTTGAAATCTACTTGTAAGTAAAAATGTAGTCACGGTGATACGTATTTCTACTGTGAGATAAAGAACGGGTTTTTGACACTCAATAAAAGGAGAAAATAATGGAAGCACGTTTGTGAATTGCTTTTAAAACAATACTATCCATCAGTTTTTTTTATGTGTGGAGCGAACGCGACTTTCATTTATATCTACATGATTTGTTTTGTGTTTTTGGCGTTCGAATCGAATGCCCGAGATAATCAATATAACCACACACATTTCTCTAGATTTTTTCGGTATTCTTTTCATTGCGAAACCTCTAGAGATTTTACGCATTAATCCTGCTCCTGTCGGACTAACCACGATTTCGGACAGATACAGAACTGGGGCGCAAAGAAACGACCCAAAAGTGGCAAAACATAAAATCCCTGAAGGTAAAGACTATGGATAAAAGAAAATTTGTTGTTACTCATCAACTTGTTCATTGTCAAAAACACTTTAGCAGCGGCCTTTCTTATTTATAGTTATAAAAAGTTACAGCAGGATAACAGGTCAAAGTCTGCTCCCAAAAATAAATACTTGGATCACTTGTTTGAAATTTGTACCTCAACTAAGTTTAAAACATTTCTTATCATATTCGTATTACGTCACTTTTCGTGCCTACTTATGATTCGGGATAAGTTATGAGTAAATTAGTTACTACATTTTCATAGCAAAAAACCAATTCTTTCATTGATTTTCAGCGCATTGACAGTTTTTTTGACAATTTTTACCTATTGTTTAATAAACACTATCACTATCTTGTAGGAAATTGCACAAGAAACAAAAAAGGTCTAGTGCAGTTTTGTTCTAGGAGGCTTCGAGTTCGAGTTATTTAAGTATAGAAATATGCTGAAAAAAAGTTTTTTGGTAATGTTTGCAGTTGTTAATTTTTTACACAAATTCCAACCGAAACAATCACTGCGCAACCCCTAATTGTTCTTCAGGATGTTGTTCCGGATCATGCATTTGCCACCAAAAACGTAATTGTGCAATCAACCAAAATCAAAGGGATTTGACCCTCTACCGTCTGCGCGATAGGTTTAAGGATATTTGTATGTATCTAATATTTTCATGTTGTTTGTGGTAAAACACTAATGTAAATCGATACAATGTTCGGCGATGCTACTCGAGCAGAGGCGGACTGACCATAAGGGAGTTTGGGAGAGTTCCCCCTGGGCCATCCCGCAATACAAGGACCCTGCATGCCTAAACATAAACTTTTTAACCCAATAACCCCGGAAATGATAATCTTCAACAGATGGGCGAAAAAGCAAACAAGACGGATTTATAAAGCCAGTACGCATATTCTACGTATGATTTCAATCCCAGAGAATACATTAAAGTCAGGAAAACGTTATATACGTTTTTTTATTTTATTTTTTGCGTAAGTCTTCATGAGTATTTTAACGCCTTCACCAGGTAAAAGTTTAATTCATTTGCTTACGTTAATTATATTTATTGAAAGAAATCAGCTGTTAATAAAGGATTTAGAAAATTTATTGGTGGTACTGCTGCTACAGGAATGTATAATATTTATAAAACATGAGAGTGTAAAGCTTATATTACATTTACGCGGCGGTACCTATTGGTCAGACACTGCCGTATTTTGTATGTATTTTATACATTACAAATTTGATGCATAATTCTGAAAGTATACAAGTATAGAGTAAAATATTAAATTTAAATAGGTATAAAATAATATTTTTCAAGTATTATTTGGTAACGTTTGTTGTTATTATCAATTTTGTTAAATAATGTATTGCATTAGTTACTTTGTACTGTAATTTTTGTATACAAGTCCATACAGTATTTTATTTTCACTTTACTTTAAACATACGAAAAAAAAGTTAAGTACCTAATTGTAGACAAAAGCAAAGTTTTCGATACCAATAAATGATACTAACAAAAACGTCGTTGTGTTTAGTTAATACATAAACAAAAAAACAGCGTTCAGCATTTTTGTTTTAGACTTTTAAGACCCTTTGATTCCTAGAATTCCCGGGCTCTTTTATAGTCCCAGTCCGAATCTGCACTGGAGTTACTGTTTTATTTTTTTTATAGTAATTCCATTTCGAGATTTAGTCGTAACACAACGACTAATCCTAGAATTGGTCGGAAAATAGGTACGGTCAGTGGCCATTTTCAGACTTTGCCCCTAACATAGATAAATAGACTGCGACAGTAAAAATACTTTCCTAGCGAACGACGTGTTTTTCTACTAAAAATACATACGTTGTTGTGTTCATTTCAGTCTAAATGAGGTAAACGTTATCTGTTACTGTGTCAGGTCGTACACGTATTGTGCAATATTGTTTATCAAGCCTTTGGCTGTCAAAACATTGACGACAATGCGATGAAATGAGCATTCTGTAAATATTTACTTATTTACATTTATCCGGCATTTACTATTAATAGGGCGTCTATTTTGTTTATTCGCGAAAATGATACACCTTGGATATTTATGAAGAACCAGAAATTACAATATCAGTGTGAAACGAGGGCACATATTTTAAAGATTAAAGAGATCTAAGTTGATATCTACGTATAAAACACTAATTGATAATCCTTTAGTAACTAAGTTTCTTTTAAAGAAAATGAAATTAAACTTTCAAAAACATATATTAATTGTTCATAACAATTGTTTCGCCATAACATCTAGCAAGGACGACCTAGAGATAGCTTTAAATAAAATGGAAGCGGTACTCACAGATCAGTACTGTATGAAAATAAATAAAAGTAGAACTAAAATACTGATATGCAAGGGAAGAAAAAGTAGGGAAAGAGCGAATATAAAGATAGGAGACGAAAAATTAGAAGAAGTGGCTGATTTTAGATACCTAGGAAGTCAGATAAGT
>NW_020438897.1:1514263-1523924 GCF_000699045.2 Agrilus planipennis
AAAAATGCGAGGAGATGAAAACAAAGTTGGATACTGTTTATGGAGACATTTCGCCATCTACGACCACAGTTAGATATTGCTTCAACGAATTTAAACGTGGGCAAAGATCCGTTTTTGATAGGAGCGACCAGGAAGCCTGGCAAACGTTGTCACCGAGGAAATCATTTTACGGATTTTTTAGGAAAAGGAAGAACGATCACTGGACAATACTACAGTGAGTTATTGGACCGCTTCGATAAAAAATTGAAGTACCACCTTATATGTAATTCTGCTTGATATTCTCCCTAGTTTCTTTACATCCAGTTTAGCTCAGGATAGGAAAGAGTGGAGGTACGTGTCCAACCAGTCTTAGGACTGATGACCTTATGATGATGATGAACATTGGCTTCTTCAGCTAAATATTTAATAATAGAGAACTGTTTACATCAGTTTGATCATTTGATAAAATATTTAATTAATGTATTTATTAATATAAAGATTTTCAGCTGGTAAACATTCACACAAAGTAAGTAAGTAATTTTTTCAAAAGCCGAAACGAACCGTTACAGGTTTCATAAAACCCTAATGTAGGTTGTAGTCGTAGTCGTAAAATAATTTAGATAAATAATCGTTTATGCTCCAATTTTGTGTTTTGTAAATCGAAATTGCTTGTTTAAAACTTCTAGTTTGAAGTCAACGCTTATTATCCTCACTTCTCCCAGAATCTTAAGCTGTTTCAAAAGTTATAACGGTTGTTATAAGTTTGAAAGAACTTCGACTTTTTTAAATTGCTTATTTGAATGGGGAAAATCAGAACTTGTTACCTAATATTAAGGGTAATTGTAACATTTTAGCATCCTGAGATAAAAGCTTAGTTTTCTTTTAATATATTAATTAACTTTTTTTTCAAGGGTAAGGGTAAAAACAGTGCTGTAGGCATGTAAATCACGTGCTGAGTTGAAATGTAAATTATATTTTGTTTACCGTGATGGTCTTGCAAATCCATTATTAAAAAATAAAAGTTGAAATTGACCTATTTCCACCCTAGACAAAAATTAACAGTCTCTCTTCAGTCTCTCAGAGTCTTTCAGTGTTTCTGAGAGCGTCTCTCACAGTCTCTCAGTTATTGTCTAGATTTTTTGTGGATCTCTCACAGTCTCTGTGTGAGAGACTAGAACGATAATATTGTTAATTTAGAGATTCGAGTCTCTCACAGAGAATAAAACTGAAAAATTGAGAGACTCGAGTCTCTCGTAGAAAAACTGGGATACCTAAAATGCGTTGAAATTAGAAAATTTTAACCATGTCTATCGAGACACCACTTATTGAGAGATTCGAGTCTCTCGTTCAGAGGATACGAAATGAGGATCTTTCTATGAGCGACTCGAGTCTCTCGTTCAGAGACTCTAAACAGTCTTTTGATATTCTCTCGACAGTCTCTCTCAGCTACACCAGAGAGACTCAATGAGAAACGAAGGCTCGAGTCTCGCTTTCAGAGACTCTGAGAGACTGAACATTTTATTTCGGGCAGTAACTTCAAAAATCAGCAATGTGATCACCTTGTATCATTGAAAATAACATCATTGTTTGAATGCGCAAACAAATTAGTTTTTGTATAAGCAACAAGTTTTGTGTATGCAAAAAAGTTTTCTACGGTTGCGTACCACCCTACTGTTCATTTAGTTAAAAACTAGGCACGCCTAAGACAGCGTCATGGCAAACGTAAGTTTCGTATACTTCAAAGTAAAGTGGCTATGATTAAACGTGAGGCAGATGACGCTAAATAGAATCATAGTGATTCTTTAAAAATGAGTTTTTATAAAATTATATCGATTTGCCGTTTAAACAAGAAGTTCTATCAAAACGTTGGAGCAGCTATCACGGTACAAAAAATGCTTATCATACTTATTGTATTGGTTTTTGTTGATATTTATGATACAAACTGCACAAATCATTTATCTCGTTCCCCTGCTCCTGTTTTTTGGCATTCTTTTTACAGTGTTTCAGATTATAAGTTCTGGGAACGTATTTCTTGTTGATAGCAAGGCATTACAATGAGTATTAACAAATAGTTGAATATTTACTATAAAAGCATATATGAAATGTAATATCTAACATTATTGTATTCTTGTGAGGAGAATTTTGTTACTTTGTACAAGTTTGGACTGTAAAGCTAACTTATTTACAACCGTGGCACCAAAAAGGATGCATAAAATGAGCTCATCGTGAGTGCACTATGCAGTTACCGTAACTTTTTCATCAAGTTCGTATGAGATGAGTCGTCAAAAGTCTGATTACTGTGCTGTATATGGATCTTACAGAAAAGTTACAAAGATTGTTTTCAACACAATTTCTTCTACAAACAAATGAGGAGATGTGTGTAGGAAATGCAAATCCAAACGTTCTACGCTTATGTTCACGTGCATGTTGCATATCTGTAATTTTTCATGAAGTGATTTGTAGTGTATTCTTATGAAAGATGTTGATAAGCGCTGTTATCGATACTGCTGAAATATTCTTCAAATACACGATGGAATCGGCATTTACTTGGTTTGATGCGCGATTCATACGAGGGTGCGTTTTTAAGTTCGCGGAATAGGTAGGTACAGGTCTGACGAAGGAAGCTGGCGAGCGGTCGCGCAGGTACTTGCCCATTTATGACTTATTTGGGTAAGTCACTTGGAACCGATACACAAATAAGCTTTCAGTAGGCGTAAATTATAGTATTAATACAGATAGGACAGTAGCGTACTAGAAAATAATGTAGAAACATAACTTAACAAAAAGAAAATATAAACCTGTTGCTTTTGTTTTATAGTTAGTTTTCACATTCACTCTCATCATGGGGATCTCTATTACTGTCACCAACTTCAAGAATTAGTTCTTCTGTTTGTCTGTCTATTACTTGCTCACTGATCCCTATTTTTAAATATTTAATCTACGCCCGTGATAGGAATACTGAAGAAAGAGGGCTGCAATCGTTATACCTAAAACTGCCTACTTTTGCCACCGCGCATCCACGCCTTTTTAAAATTTCCGCCAGCTTCCAGCGTCAGGCCTGTAGGTCATTAGTGAGGGTATTTACGCGAGTCATTACGACTTACGAAACTCATTATTAATATAAATACCAAGTTTAATAGTAAATAGGTCGGCAGTCTTTCTTTTCCAAACCAAAAAAATCAGTTCAAATCATACTGGAAGGGATGTCATCGGTTTACGGGGACATTTGCCCAGGTAAAACAATTGTTTACAAGCGCCATACTCTCTTTAAGCAAGGCAGGCACCCACTCGACGCCAGGCCGGTCGATCGAGGTGACCACTTCGGAAATCATTCAAACAGTCGAAAAATTAATACTGGAAGATGCCTGACATAAGAAGAAACAGCTGTTAGAAATGATAGATGTATCATATACAACCATTTTTAAATTCTTCACGATCAGCTTGGCATGACTAAAGTCAGCGCAAGATAAGTGCCGAGAATGCTCACTCCGCTTCAAAAGCAACAGCGTGTGGAGTGTTCTCGTGCGATTTTGGACCTCTGTAGTGATGATAAAGATGGACTATTGGCTCGAATTGTTACTGGGTTCATAATTATGAATCTAAGTCTAAACAGGACTCTATGCAGTGGCACAAAAAGGGCACACCATCACCCAAGAAGTTTAAGGTGTCACAGTCGGCTGTGAAAATCATGACGACAGCCTTTTGGGACTCAGAAGAGATTGTGTTGATCGAGTATAAAGATAAAGGTGTCTCCATAACTGGAGAATACTATGCTTCCATCCTAGAGCGGTTAAAGGAAGAAGTCAAAGAAAAAAGAAGAAGAAAATTGACCAAAACTGTCCTCCTTCCACACAACAACGCGCCTGTTCACAAGAATAGCGTTGCGATGGCTGCCCTGCAGAAAGTGGACTTCGAAATTTCGGCTCACCCACCCTACAGTTCTGACCTAACTCCCAGCAATTATTACCTATTCCTAAACCTGAAAAAACGTATTCGTGGGAAGAAATTTTGAAACGACGAATAAGTGAAGGATGCAGTTTCAGCGTATTTTTAGACAAAGACAAAACGTTTTCATTTGAAGGTGCACGTAAGTTAATCAAAAGATTGGAAAAATGTATAAGGGTAGCAGGTGAATATACTGAAAAGGAAAAATAACTTCATACTTTTATTTCCACTTTTTACCCCCCCATTCCGCGAACTTAAAAACGCCCCCTCGTATGAGCCGTGTGACCAGTCGTCCTGCTCTCTCTTTGAATAAGCGCAGCATGCAGAATCGAACAGATATTGCAACTGTTTTTTTGGTTTAGGAGATGTAAAGACAACTAATAGTAATTTTAATTTTGTAAAACGTAGCAAGTATTAAAAATGTATTCAAAGCGTAATCTAATAAAATAATTATTTGTACCAATATACATATACGAGGGTGGATTGATAAGTTTCCGGCCTGACCAAGAAAAACAAGGTTTTTAAAAATTTTTTTTTTTTATTTCTCAACATAATCTCCTCCAAGGCTGATACATTTCTCATAGCGGTGTTCCAGTCTATTAATGCCATCTCTATAGACTGATTCGTCAAGCTCCTCAAAATAACCATTTACAGCTTCGATTACTTCTTCATTGTCCGCAAATCTCTTACCGCCAAGCCATTTTTTGAGATTAGGGAACAGAAAATAGTCACTCGGGGCTAGGTCTGGAGAGTAAGGAGGGTGCGGCATCAATTCAAACTTTAGATCGTTGATTTTAGCCGTCGCAACGATTGACGTGTGCGCTGGTGCGTTATCGTGATGAAACAAGATTTTTTTCTTCGCCAGATGAGGTCGTTTAATTTTCACCTCGTGGCTCAAACGTTGCAATAAGTCTGCGTAGTATTGACCAGTGATAGTATTACCCTTTGCAAGGTAATCAATGTATATAATACCTCTTGCATCCCAAAAAACAGTAGCCATAACCTTGTTCGCCGAAAAAATTGTTTTTGCCTTCTTTGGAGTTGGTTCCCCTGGTCCAATCCACTGTTTAGACTGTTCTTTGGTTTCAGGAGTGTAGTGGTGGACCCACGTTTCGTCAACGGTTACGAATCGACGCAAAAATTCGCTTGGATTACGCTTATACAATGACAAATTTGCGGTAGAAATGTTTTTTCGAATCAATTTTTGGTCGACTGTTAGCAAACGCGGCACCCATCTTGCACAGAGCTTTTCCATATGCAAATGTTGGTGCAAAATATGTTGCACACGTTCATATGACATCTTACAGGTCTCAGCTATCTCACGCACTTTCAATCTGCGGTCTCCCAGCACTATTTGATGAATTTTTTCGATCATATCTGGAGTTGTGACCTCAACGGGGCGTCCTGAGCGAGGCCCATCAGAGGTGCTCACACGACCCTTTTTAAACTCGGAAACCCACTGCTTAACGGTTGAATATGACGGGGAGGATGTCCCCAGTGTTGAGTCCATCTCTTTTTTAATTTCCTTCGGCGTTAACCCCTTCAAATAAAAGTATTTGATGACAGCACGATTTTCCTGCTTTTCCATTTTTACGAAAACCACAGAGGCGTCTTGTTCAGCGTGCTGTCAAACCTACACTAGCAAGGAGATCGGGCTGAAACTATAGCTACAAGCTATCCAAGGATGGTACTATAGAATGTCACCTCAAGGTAGGCCTAGTGGCGTCATCTCTTGGTTAGGCCGGAAACTTATCAATCCACCCTCGTATATGCAATTCCTGAAATAAAATTAAGTTATTGCTCTTGATGATTTCGAATAGGCATTCATTGCTTTCAAAATACATTCGCAAAAAATATTAGAAGGTGAGATAGTCATAATAAAAAGGGAAATACTGCAATTTTATTAAAGCTTCATACAATACCCTTAACAACAATTGATTTTAAAAACTTTATTTGCAATAAATCCTCGTACCACCCTGATTGCATATATGGAAGTTTACAAAATGATTGTGTTCTATTTTATTTTTTAGTTATCGGCAAGCATAAGATGAGTAAAAACGTTTCTCATTCTTTTGAAAAATCAACAAGACCAATTGCAATTATTTAAATTTGTTAAAAACCTATAAATCTAGTAAAGTGGGGTGTTGAAGAAACTTCCCGAGTACTTAAGTATTAAAGTTCAATTTATCCCGGAATCGCACACTTGCCTACGGGAAGATGGTATGATTATTATTAGTAATCCAACTCGTCCGCTTCCTCTCGCACTTTGATAATTATGGTGGATTACTTCTCAATTACTGGCATTAGTGAATCTGCCGAAGGAAATTTAGTTTGCCGTTTTAAATTGCTCTGCCGAAACGATGGTGTATTAGAAATTTGTTTTTATATCTAGTAAAAAACATCTTACCTACTTTTGTAAGTATTATTTGTTTAGCAGAAGTGTTACAGAAGACTTTTCTCTTTTACTTTTATAATGAAAACACTACAAAATAAAATTTTGGATTTTACATATACCTACTACTGCTAAACTTCTTACTTGGTTAATATGATGTATTTACATAGTTAGTACCCAAAAATGACATATTTTAACAAACTGTCTGGTATAATTTTATTTATCTNATACTGTATTTATATTATTTTGTATTCGCTGTTGCTTTCGCACTATAAATTGGATTCCTTATTTTAATAAAAATTTTAAATTTATATTTGCTAAATGTCTGGAAAAATATAGAACTGGTTTAATATTGTTCTTCATTATTTAAAATTGTTGACAAAATAAAATGTAATCTTTATCGAAGAAGCAAAATTAAAATATTTTTCGGTCATTTTCGTTACATTTTCCTGTACAGAAACTGGGTCTAAACAATTGCAGATGATTTAAATAAGTACATGTATTATCTATAGAAACATTTTTATTTTGTATTTTGCTTTTCTTTACGAAGAAGTTATATTTTTTCAGGAATACAAAGTAAATATTTTCAGAAGTAATTAAAAATGTTCATATTTACATTTAGAGGATGATGTGGGTTACCCTTAAATACTGATTTCGCTGCTCATTGTATAATGTATACTTAAAAATTTCGTTTTATAACCGAAGCGTTCAGCAGAATTTTTAATTAAAACAGTTCTTCCATTGTAATATTCAATTTTTATAACAAAATTAATTTAGTCCAGTCCATCTAGTCCGTTTCTTTGTTTAAGAGGGGTGTTGAACGAATATAACGATTTTTAAGAAATATTATTACACTTTGTGTTTTTTGAGGGAATACAGAAGTCTTGATAGACACATATGATAAAACAAAAATTATGGGCAGCTTATGTCCTTTATGTCCTTGACTTTCACCGATTATCAAGCGAATAGTTGTTGACGGCCGAAGTTACAGATTTTGGTGTCGTTGTGGAACCGTGCAACATTCATACATACAGTTACTCATAATCGCTTTATGCATACAATTCGTCGAAACGTTTTAAAGATTATGTGCGGTGTGTTATTAAAGATGAGTGTATTGAATAAAAAATTACTCACAGTGGTTATTTTTCAACAAACTGCTTACTTGTGTAATCTAGTGGAAGCCGATTTGATTTTATTGACGACTTATCTGCAGAACTCACAATTCATGGTAAGTTTCAAGCCACAAAAATCAACAATTCAAATTTTAATGAGTGCTTTATTAATAGATACATATATCTTCTTATCATGCATTCTGAAAGCAAAAATGCTTGATTTTCTTCAATATAAAAGTAATTAATTTAACCAATCATTTGAGTTTCTGAACAAAGTAGAAGTTTCCGCGAATGGCTTAATTAAACTGTATGATGTTTATTCAAAAATTTGTAACATGAAAGAAGGAAAAGCTTTTGGAGGAAATTTAATAACTTGTTAATCTAACAAAGTGAATCATTTCCTTAATGATGAAAAGTAGTACGGACATTGCATTTTGTTCAAGATTATGTTTGTTCTGATGGGAACGGAAACAAAGTAACTTGTTAGAGTGTTTCTGACAGAGACTAATAAGGGATTGTAGAAATAAATTACTAAAATTTATAGCCTACAGTGTCGTCTGCTCTTGCAATAGCCTAATTAGTCTCTTTTATAAACATAAGAAATGACTTTTGCATTGCACAGGTGAGCTATTTACCTTTGAAGAAAATGTTAGCAAATAAATTCGCTCTTTTCTCAATAAACTATTTTGAAATAAAGAAACAGAAGAAATAAAGATAACAACAATCAAAAGAACTTTTAACTTCCTTCCCAGTTAAGCTTAATAAGCTAAAAAATATTAATGTCATATATAACAAAAATTAGATTTACGATGAAGTATACTTTATTTCTCTGTACGTTACTAAAAAAAAACAATTAAAAGGGTGAATGTTTACCTTAGACAAAAATTTTCAGTCTCTCTCCAGTCTCTCAGAGTCGCTAAACAGTGTTTTTGACAGTCTCTCGACAGTGTCTCTCAGCGGCGCCAGAGAGACTCCGTGAGAGACGGAGACTCGAGTCTCGCTTGCAGAGACTCTGAGAGGCTGAACATTTTTATCTGGGATGGCACAGTAATTTTTGAATGATATGTTTAATTTCACTCCTTTTATAATAAATACTAGGGACAAATTCCAAAAATTTCGATGTTCTGCAGTGTATAATGCAGTGTTTTTTTTCCCGTAAATATTGTATCGTATGGTCACAGTATAGTATACTTATATGTATATAGGTATAAATATTATTACTACCACCTTATATGTAATTCTGCTTGATATTCTCCCTAGTTTCTTTACATCCTCTAACCTAGCTACAAAATATTTTCCAATTTATATTGTTCCTGACAAAGTAAATGAAATTTCTTTCCTTCGAGAATTTTATAAAGTCAATCTTCTACTCTTTATTATTATATTACGTAGGCAATAAAAAATCACAAAACGGGCTCTACGTTTCACATTTCTCTTTTAATTAAAATACTTTTCCTCATAAACAACTTGAATCTGTCGCAAATCGTGTTTACCTAAATTAACAGATTGCAAATTAAATTTCATTCTTATAGAATGCAAATACAAAAAATTACATGATGGAAAACTACAAAAATAAAACTCGTACTTTTCACAATTTTGACCACAACTGTTTCGCTAACACAGTAGCTTGGTCAAATGGAGTGTTATATTAAATATGTTACAAAATTGTTGCTTATATTTATCTTAACTAAAAATGGAAGATACATTAGAATAGATGTTACAATAGTGGTGCATTTAACTCTATTTGATCATTAAACAATAGTTTTGTAATTTACTTTTATATATTTCCATAAATTCTAAAGTATTAAATTTTGTCCCTTCATTTAATGTGATAGAATTTTATAATTTGCATTAAATTTATGATTTTCTGAAATTAGATGATTGGTGTAACTAGAATTTTCTCTTTTTTTTATGTTCAAAGCGTTTAAAATGTTCTTCCTGTTTGACCATTATAGCATTTATTACATTTAATTTTATTAATGAATAATGAATTAAACTTTATTAATAAAACAAACTCAAAGATAATAAACGACAAACATAATAAAAAACTATACCTACTAAAGCCATTGGATTAGTTTTTTTTATTCACGACGACAGAAATTTAAAATAATGTAGTTTGACATACATATGTAGGTAATTCTAGTATTCTAATTTCATCAATTCCTTGAAAAGAAAATTTTAGTGTTTCATTTAAAACCACAAACAAATTATAAAAATTTATAAAAGATAATAA
>NW_020438897.1:1525335-1535598 GCF_000699045.2 Agrilus planipennis
CCGAGGAAATCATTTTACGGATTTTTTAGGAAAAGGAAGAACGATCACTGGACAATACTACAGTGAGTTATTGGACCGCTTCGATAAAAAATTGAAGGAGACACGGACGTATTTGACGAAAAAGAAGGTGCGTTTTCAACACGATAAATATGACCTTATGATGATGATAAAGTAGCGAATATTCAGATAGGAATGTGCAGGAAAAGATCAGTAGCAAAAACAGGAGTTAAGAGCGTAGAGGTTAAAGGTGTAGGTTGCTGGAGTTTTCGAAAAATAGAAAGAAATGGAAAAATAGTTTTCGGGCTTGTGATGATAATGATATCTATACGTTGCTTATTGTATACTTTTTAAATTTTATTGTAATTAAACTACTTCAGTAGGGTATTGTTTTCATATTAAGAGAAAACTTTTTCAATCTAATATTTTAAGATAATAATTATTGCCTTAGTTTTCACAGAAAAGCGTAAAGCAAGATCGTTTTTATTTCCTTTCATTTCAATGCACGCTAGTGTTTCTTGTGTATCAAAAGTTTTCTTTGAAGTTACTGGATCTGTTAGATTACTCGATACGAAAAATTTCTTCGAGAATCAACTTAGTTTAGTTCTACGAAGTCGATAACTTCGATGTGCTAAATAAATTTCTGAACTGATACAAGTTTACTGTAGCTCTAAATCATTCGATTTGTTATAGGACTGTTTGCAGATCCTATCATTCTCGATCGCTTTTTGAGATGGGTAAACGTTCAACAAAATGTATTATATTTTGTTAATTTCTTCAGATATATCTCTATAAATAAACAAGGACGTGTAGTAAACATTTATTAGGTTTCATCGATCTACAACTGACTAACAACCAACATAACATGGATTTTAATTAACAATTAAAGAACTTTGGCGGGCAGCATTTTTTCTACTTTTCTCCGTAACAATTTTCTTTATTCTTACACTTGGCCCACGTACTATTTTTTCAGGTGAAATTCACAAGAAGAATCACGTGGAAGCGGGTTGCAATTGTAAGAAGTGTAAATTGTTTGGAATATAAATGAAGAAAAAGGTACTGATTCGATTGTTAACCTTTAATTTCCACTTTAAAAACAGTATTCATGGGGTTGTCTTTGATGGAATTTATGTCGCAGTGGCTTTCTATTTTCTTTAATTTCGGATCTATTATTGCTTTTCTTTGCCAAACTGAACTTTATCTTCTTCTATCCTCATTGTGTTCATCAGTATTTCTCCACCCGTTTAAATTTTAACTGATTTTGTCTATTGTCAAAAATAATAAAATTGGAAGAAAGTTAGGGTAAAACGACTGCGAAAACGCAACAAAAGTCTTGAACTTCTTTTATCATTATATTGGTACAATTTTGAGTGCAATCCAAAGTTTCTAAATTTAGTAATCATTTATTAGAAAACATTTTTCGGTTCTCATCTTTCTTGGCCAAAATATTAGTATTGTACGTAAAATTAGGAGTTTTTTTAGGAGACGTAAGATAGATGAAATTTTCCGACTGAGGATATTTTAAACGTTACATGAAGCATCTATTGATAAAAACGTATCCAATTATGTTTTGTACCATAGTTGATGTAATTGCTCTTTTTGTATAATGCTTTAAATAACTCATTAAAATATATTTGCTGTTTTAACAAATACGACAATATATATTTATGAAGTACACTCTAGAAAATTATTCCAATTATTATTATTAAATTCAATTAAATTAATGCACTTATTATTGCACTATATTGAAAAGTTAAATAATGTATAATCTATATAATATGTGAGATGAGTTAAAGCCAATACTTTTTTTTTATTTTAAAATTCTAAAATTAAAGATATGATATCGCAGGGTCGAGTTGCCTTTAAAAAAAAAAAGTCACTTCTATGCTCGCGAACGGTTAATTTAGAAATTTGAAAAAGGTTGTTAAAGGTGTATGGTTGGAGCAAGGCGTTATACGGGTGCGAAACATGGATAATGAGAGCGGCGGAAAAAAAAGTTCAGAAGCGTTTGAAATGTGGTGTCAGATGCGAATGATGAGGACACCGTGGATAGAGAAGGTTAGAAATGAAGAGGTATTAGAAAGAATAGGAGAACGGAGGACTCTATGGAAGTCAATAAAAAATTGGCGAGATAGGTTGGCAGGACACCTTCTCAGGCATGAAGGTTTAATCAGAGACATATTAGAGGCAGAAACGGAAGTTAGGAGGGGTAGAGGTAGACCTAGATTAGATTACTGTTCGCAAATAGTTAAGGAAATGGGTTGCTCTGGTTTTAGGAAAATGCAAAGTTTAGCCCAGTATAGGAAAGAGTGGAGGTACGTGTTCAACCAGTCTTAGGACTGACGACCTTATGATGATGATGTTATCACCAAACTTAAATTTCAGGACGTAAGGTAACTTATGTAAACAGTAACACTAAAATGTCCATGATTTCACAAATATTCTGCAGTTTTTGAAAATAGTAAATAAGGTAATTGAATCAAAATTGCAAAACGAAATTTGTTCTGATGATTTGTTGAGTTAATCTACATTTACTGGAAAAAAGGAAATGAAATATTAATATCATCATCATCATATTAGTGATGGTATTGTACATAAGTTACTATCATTGCTTGCCATTTATATTTAGTTGAAGTTGTGCTTAAGAACTTTCTACCGTAATTATTGTGTTGCGACTTTGTTTCAAGTGTTAATAAATATACTTTTAGAAAGGCGTTCCAGTTAAATGAGCAAGGGCTCTATGTAATATATTCAAGAAAACGGTGGAGATTTCTTAAAGTCAAAACCTTACAAAGCTAGAAAATTACGATGCACTGCTCGAAAAAGATTGTCTGTTCGAAGCGAAAGAGTCAAAGCTGCGCTCTTATCCTTCTGAAGGATTTACGCTGCTGATGTAAATCCTGCAATAAATTTCCTTCTAGCAAAACGTCGGCTTTGAGAGAAAGTCAACGTTAGGTCGCATCGTTAAAAATACAAACGAGTAGGTAGTAATAAAAATTAATTTCGCTCGGGAAGGTTCAGTTTTAAGGACCTTTTTAATTTTGGGTAGTCTTCGGTTTCTGTGTAGATATAAATTTAAAAAGTTTCAATTGAGCCGAGAGGGAGTTTGAATGCGATGTAAACGTGTTTTCAAATGAGTTTTACGAACGGTAAGTAGCGAAAACGGGGGATTTGCTCTTTATACCTACTTGAAATCCTGATTAATATTAAATTGATAGCTTTTGTTTCGTTATTATTAAGAAGCGAATGAATAATGTCGATAACGCTAAAACATTGCAAAATGTACAACAAACAAACTTCTAGGGTCCTGTTGGATTTATAAATGTTAATGATGTGCAATGATAATCTAATTATCTTTAAAATATTTTATAAGAACACAAAAGTACACAAAATAACAACTAATTGTAAGCAGGAAAAGCTCTTCTTATGCAGGGTTACAGGAAATTCGATATATTCCTCTGGGAGTTAAAGTAGAGGCCATTTGCGATCGATTTTGTCATTTGGTACCCTAGCCGATTACTGTTAGGTTTTGAGGAAATTAAATTTTTATATTTCTATCTTTAAATGCCGATTTTTGACGAAGAAAATTACGTACCTTAAGAAATAATATTTTTTAATCTTTTTTTGTACATTTTCTGTTAGCTAACATCGCAACATTTCCTAGA
Organism: Agrilus planipennis; assembly: GCF_000699045.2. Classification (NCBI taxonomy): domain Eukaryota; kingdom Metazoa; phylum Arthropoda; class Insecta; order Coleoptera; family Buprestidae; genus Agrilus; species Agrilus planipennis. The sequence goes on from NW_020438897.1 coordinate 1,528,998, forward strand.
GGTGACATTAAGCTGAAGTAAAACATTAGATAAATTTCATGTCGAGGACTAGAAATCGCAAGAGATTCAAAGAAAGAATCATTATGTTACTAAGATATTGTAAATTTGCATTGCATTAACAAACTACAAAAACAATAGTACATGTTACTCTAATATAAAGACTAGTGCAAAAAAGAACAAAATATAGAGAGTAGAAAAAAAAAAATGATTTCTATAGATTATCTGTCTGGAGTAATGTGTTGAACGTACATTTCCACGAATATATTTTCCGTGGGGAATTACTTACATATCGTAAAAGTTTTTTCGTGTGTTCATCCCCCTGACGACTACTGATGACAATATTTGAATTTTAAATGAGGACTAGGACGCTTGTGCTTAGGAAAACGGTTTTCTTTCCCGTGCGTACTTTCTCTGTCCCGAACATTTTACGATACGTTGTAATTTGAGTCATTTTTTACAACTTCTGATGGAAATTCCTTGTTATGTTAAGCCTCTAATGTAAACCAAATGTAGTCCAACTTTTGATGCCACAACAACGGGACTGTTTGTTTTGCTACGTGGAACAAATTCCAAATGCAAACTTGTCCTTGGCTTGAATTACGACAAAATATCTTAATATAAAAGGATACTATTAAGGATTACAAAATTGGTCATCGTAGATTTGTAAATCTGTATGTTAATGATGGACTACTAAATTATAGAATTAGGTTAGATTAGGTGTAGGTGTAAAATAACTAGACACAAAAGAAATTAATTTTTGGAAATACTACAAACGGCACAGGGAACGCCATCTGTAGCACGATGCTAAATTTTAGGATTACGTATTTGTAGTATTTTCTGAAACGCACTCTTCAGACAGCAGATGAAAGTTAGTCTGTGTTCTGTCGGAGCTGCCTGCGACGCGCTGATGAGATCCAAAAAGATCGAAATCGCGATCTGCGTCTGGCAGTTTCGACAGAGTACAGACCACTTCGAATTATTTTATTCGATTAAGCTAACGTGCCTATCACGTTGAGGTTGGCTACGCCAGGATTCGTTTTCAGCAAGTAGATATCCACACAAGTGGACCTTGTTGGAGCATACGTAATCCTAAAATGTAGCATCGTGCTACAGATGGCGTTTACTGCGCCATTTGTAGTATTTTCTAAAACGCACTGTTAAGACAGCAGGTAAAAGTTGGTCTGTGTTCTGTCGGAGCTGCCTGCGACGCGCTGATGAGATCCAAAAAGATCGAAATCGCGATCCGCGTCTGGCAGTTTCGACAGAATACAGACCACTTCGAATTATTTTATTAAATTAATTTTTGTTATACATATTTAGACTAGTTACAGACATATTAGAAACAGAAGCAGGAGTAAAGAGGAGCAGACCTGGATTATATTACTGCTCACAAATAGTTAAGATTGTGGTATGTTCTAGTTTTAGGGGAATGCGAAGATTAGCTCAGGATAAGAAAGAGTGGAGGTGCGTGTCCATCCAGTCTTAGGACTGACGATCTTGTGATGATGAATACGTATGGATAATATAAGGTTTTTTCTGTTATGAAATGAACTTTAAATACGAATACAAGGAAATATTTTAGATGTTTTCATAAAATATTGACTAGTGTTATGAAAATAAAATGGAACATTTTGAAATTACAGACTGTAATTTACATAGTTTTCTATTGTTCGGCATTATAAATTTAAATATTTGTGGTGTCATTCAGTGGAAAATATTTATTAACCGCGGTTAGGACATGGGAAATTTATTAATTAACAAGTCAATTTTCAATATTTCAAGATGAATTTATCCACACAATATCCATTAATGAGAATCTGACAGCGTATAATGCAATTTGCGTGTTTCAGTAAGCGAATGTTGATTTAGGTGCATAAATAACACGTGTTTTGTGATTTCCTGTTCATCCAATAGGTCCATAATTCAGAAACATTAACTATTCCCGTCGATCTAGGGATGTTAAGGAAATTGATCTCCTCACTTTTTCTTTTGCTTTTTATAGACGAAACTGGAAACTCAGTTTGAATGTAAAATACGTACACTTTTCGCAAAATGTTTAATTAACTGTCGGAGGAGGAATGCTTCCATAAATAAACACTGCTAGATAAAAAAGGGCGATTCATGGCAGACCTTTTAATTAAACTTCTGCCCGTTTCCTTTGGTATCATCTTCGGTACTAAAGTGAATTTGATTTCTAATACCTACCAACAATAGTTAGTCAATTATTTATTAATAGTTGACGAACTAAATCAATATAAGGCTTCGTTTATGTGAAATTCTACTACAGTTAGTGATGCGCTCTGTCTTCCTTCTTTTGTTGAGTTTTCAGTATTGTGGCGAAAATCCACAAGCACTAGATTTTGGACAATTTTGTCAGTTGGACTCGCATAATACGCACCTTCCCCTAATTATATATACAGTATCTTGTTTCTCACCGAGCCACCTTCAGGAGGACGCCGGTTCTACTCCGGGTCCGTCTGCCGTGGTCCAAGTTTTTCTGTGGTTTTCTTGTATCACTTAGGTAAATGCTAGGGCAGTAATACTCCACAGATAATATAATTTTTCATTCTCTTTTGTCTTCATTTCGTCCGTCTCATCTTTCTCACCCGAACAACCACTGACCCATTCCCACGATTCCTGAAAACAGGCTAAAGAGGACCTTCCGCTTTATCTCCCGGCGTAGTCCGGAGGGACCGCTCGCCCACCAGCATTAGTGGCTGGTGGGAATGAAACATCCAAAAGTTTTTCTTGGTTCTCAATTTCCACCCCGTCAATCTTGTCAATCGCCGTCCTCTAGCCCCTTAGTTCTTATGACTTCATCAGTATAATGTCTCCATATTCTTAGAGGTCTGCCACGTTTTCATTTTCTCGGTGGAATCCATTGGAAGATTTTTATTGGTCATCTGGCTTTGTTCATTCTTTTTAAAGTGGCCGTACCATGACAGTTGTTTCCTTTCTGTGGTGTCTAGGATGTTTCCTTAAACTTTCATTATTATTTCTCTAATTCTTCAGATTCTGTAACTTTTTCACAAATAGTTCATTTCTAGGGACAGCAGTTTCGGTTTATTAGTTTTGGTCAGCTCCTATGTTTCACACTTATGTATATGGGACGATTATACCAGAGAATTGAATTCAGCTGTAGTATTGCCCAGTAGGAGTACTTCTTTACGGTTAGTGTATGGTTCCAGCAACCTGTCAATTCTTGAAAGAGCTTGATTAGTTATAATTACACAGTGATGACTTTTTAACTCCGTATCAGCCTTCAGAATTCTATCACTGATCTGGTGTTAAATTTTAATCGACTTTTTATATTCACTATGACGCGCACTTAATATCTTGCAATTACTTTTTTTTTTTCGTTGCAATCCCTTCAAATTTCAGGTGTCAGTTCTCAAAGTTCTTTTCATTGCCAGTTTTCGTAATCGGTTAAATCCTTCCTGTTCTGACGCTTGGTTGAAAAAGGTTGCAAAATGTTAAGGTCACAATACGAGCGTGGTAGTAGAGTTTGTCAGATCGTTTTCAGAAGTATGGATATTTCTCAGAGTTTTGGTACAGTAAAGATATCGGCAATCTCTACCATCCAATTCCGAACATTTAACCTTCCTTCCCTTATTAAAGAGTTATTAATATATGTCTACAGTTTCTAAAAATAGTTTGAAGATACGAAAAGCACACAGAACAAGAACGGTTTTAATGAGAACGTTTTCAAGTATTTACATTTACATTTAATGGAATGAGCTTTGTCTGTATATGTAATAAGATCCAAAAGAAATTTTTTGGGACTTTTGAAAGCAAATATGTATATTAAAATTAGCACAGTTAGGCATACGACGTTTTTATTTAGATTTATTTCGAATCGAATCATAACAATGTTTTTTTATCGGTTTGTATAGAACCGAACAATAAAAGGATTCTACACGCAAGTGCCTAATTGCTTTTTCTTTATTTGCGAATTTGATGTGTATCATTCTATTGTATCTTCGCAATATATATCCAAAATTCTTTTTACGTTTTATATGTATACCGCGATACATAAACTGTTTTGAACTTGTGGGTTCTTAGATGATGTATTTTCTTTATCCTTTTGCACAATATATGAAGCGCTTACATCAGACTTGACCCTAACGTTATTTTTTATGAATATATTTTACAAGATTATGGCTATTATCACTCATACATATGGAATAGGTAGCAGAACATAAGAAATGTGTCAAAATGCACTAATTCGTAGTCTGACAAGTTCACATAGTTAAAAAATTATGGAAAAAAATACATGATTTATAAAATTAGAATTGTAGAAAATGTACTTCAGCATTCAATAGTGATGAGCAAAGTAAGACCAAGACCAAGATGTTCCAGTCTTGCTATTGGTCTTGATCCTTCTTATTCGGTCTTGATCTTGGTCTTGCTTAAATACTTCTAGTCTTGGTCTTGCTCTTGGTCGTGCTAATATAAAGATACTCTTGATCTTGGTCTTACATTTTCGCTTTGATGAAGTTGACAGTTCAGGGCAAAACGTTGAACTGTTTTGATTAAATTGATAAAAACTTTGTCACTCTGGCGTATTTAAGGAATGAAGAAGTTCGGTGTTCGGAAAATGATAAATTTGGCCACGTATGTGACGTCTTATTGAGAACCAGCAGATTTTTTATTTCCTTTTTAGTTTACGAAGGCTTCCAGTGCTTACTTATTATTTACATTAACTGCCTTTCCGTTGGTCATTATTATACAATGGAAAGTAAATAAACCAGACGTGACGTTTCTCACAATAACATCCCCAGCATTCGGTGGAACAGAGTTTGTTTGTCGTAAATTACAGTGTGTAAAGAAGACCGAACAATAGATTTATTCATAGCCTCTACTCCGAAATCGCGCAAAGTAGAATGTATGAACATACTTCAAAGCTACATACATTTCATACTCTTTTATTTTTTAACGCTTGTATTTTCTTTTAACTAAAAATATATTTCGCTCCTGGTTTTAACAACAGGACCATGAGAAATAAAACGTAGGTAGCATTAAAATCGTAGAGGGTAAGACGTCTACAGCATTGTTGCCGAGTTTGGTCACATTTGCGATCTGACGGAAGAACAATTTCCCAAGCGTCTGGTGATTTATGCGTTCGACATCGTCGTGAAAAAGCTTTGATAGGTTAAGAAATGAAAAATTAGCTGCTCGCAGAAGGGGCGCTTTATATCGTTTCGGTCGAACCTTCAAGTCAAAATTTTTAACTTAGTTTGATACTAAAAATTTCTTTGGTTCGGTAAAAGAATATATAAAGTAAAAAAAGTGCGAAGGCAATTTAATAGTATAGAATTGTGTATAGTGAATTTTGCCTCTGATCACAATGTGCTGGTAACAGAATTTCTCAAAGGCAAAAACTGAAACTTGTTTTTATTTCACTTTCAGTTTTTACGACACATAATTAAAAGAAATTATTAAGAGCAATAATCCACTAACACAAGTTTGTTCTTAAAAATTATATGAGATGGGGTAAAAGTCTAGGGAAATTTTTCTAATTTGATTTTTCAATTAAGTATCTACACATTAAGAAACATTTTGTAATAATTTATCAGATTAAGAACAGCTGTCGAGCTAAATATAAAAAAAAAAAAAATGGAACGTAAACCTTAAATACAACCTTCAAAATCAACAGATGGCTGCAGGCACTGAGCTTTGGCGAGTAGTGTTCCATTAAGTAGCTAGAAGGTCCTAATCTTTTGCCGCTTTTCCAGTAATTTGGAGCATTTTTTCTTAAATGATATATAGGCGAAGTCTAGACTCATTTCGAAAGGCGGGAGGGGAAATTCAAAAATAAAATGTCGGCCTAACCGCTTGGTTTTGACGATATTATTTAAAATGCTCCACATTCCGGGAAAGATAGTGGAAGAATATTGATCGAATCATATTCCATTGTTCTGGTAGTGGCTGGTCTTCGTATCTTAATCTTGGTTTACGAAAATGGAAAACTGATACCAATATGGAACGAACAAGACCTAGACTAAAACCAAAACCCAACGAACAAGACTAAGGCTAAAACTAAGACCAAATATACAAGATCAAATACGCAAGACCAAACGAAGAATTATTACTTCCGGTGGATTTATGAGTTAGTAGTTGAAGTTTTCAGTTTGCTTTATCAGATTTTAACATTAAATATAAAATAAGAATCTTTACCACTGTTTGAAAAAAGGGATCCTTGGAGTAAGTGTTCTTTGTTCCCATGTCTGGATAACAAATGGTTAATATATACGTACAAACGTACAAACGTAATGGACAAATTACTTTTTTTTTACATTTTTTACTTCTTGTACTTTGTACTATTTTGTTTACTGAAAGGTCAATTAAAGCGTGGGAGGAAGGGTATATTCTCAAGTTTTTATAAATGGGCCCACATTCCGCCTATATATCATACGTAGAAGAGAAAATGCTCTAAAGTAGGTATTTAAAAAGTTGATATACGAGGGTGGATTGATAAGTTTCCGGCCTGACCAAGAAAAACAAGGTTTTTAAAAATTTTTTTTTTTTATTTCTCAACATAATCTCCTCCAAGGCTGATACATTTCTCATAGCGGTGTTCCAGTCTATTAATGCCATCTCT
>NW_020438897.1:1537069-1572078 GCF_000699045.2 Agrilus planipennis
GGTCGTCAGTCCTAAGACTGGTTGGACACGTACCTCCACTCTTTCCTATCCTGAGCTAAACTTCGCATTTCTCTAAAACTAGAACAGCCCACATCCTTAACTATTTGCGAACAATAATCTAATCTAGGTCTACCTCTACCCCTCCTAACTCCTGTTTCTGCCACTAATATGTCTCTGACTAGACCTTCATGCTTGAGAAGGTGTCCTACTAATCTATGTCGCCTATTTTTTATTAGTAGTAAATTACCCGGTTCTGTGTAGTTGTAAAATATAAATTTTCCAATTTGGAAATGTCTTCCGGTATTTTTATATGGTAGGGAAGGCAGGATAGTGGTTTACACTCTCCTCCTTTCTTGCCTGGGTAGGGGAAATGTCGGAGTGTCGGTAGTGATTTTTTTTTATGTTTTCGTGGAAGAGGGGAAATCTTCAAAAGACACCCAGCCGTCCGACACTACCCAGTCGTGGTGGGTGTCTTTTGAATATTTTCCCTCTTCCACGAAAACATAAAAGATAAGGAAAGCGTGACCTTAAATACCAACTCCAGAAGCAAGCAAGATTTGAGGAAAAGTGGGGTTGAGAGTGGGACAGTTAGGGAAGACATCAAAACGATTTGGGTTTTATTAAGTCGATTTCGCAACGGAAAAGGCAAAAAGGGATGCTGAGAAAAAACTAGGCATGCATGAAAACATAGGATTAGAAAAAAATGATGTTTCTGCGATAAAAATTACCAAAACAGAAAATAAAACGTTAAGGAAAATGATAAAAAAAAAGAAAGAACCACAAGAAAAAGGAAGAGAGGAATAATCAGAAGGCAACTACAACCGAATAAGGACGTGGAATAAGGAAATAATAATAGATACAAAAAGAAAAATAAAATAATGATAAAATAAATGAATTAGCGAAAACATAAAATAGATAGAAGAGAGTTGATATGTACAAGTTTGGTTGTAGCAGGGTGGGACAGGTAGCCTGACAAGGGAATTAGAATGCGACGTCATGGGGAAAACCAGTAGTGAACGAGCAGCAAGTAATTGGGTTCGATGAATTGGTTTCGCTATAGTGTATGTATCAAAATATTTATTGTACCATGATCCACTGCACAATACGTTTAGACTATTGCTTAGCATTCGGGAGGACCCCGGTTCGATACCGGGTCCGTCTGTCTTTGTACAAGTTTTTCTGTGGTTTCCTTGGATCACTAAAGCAAATGCTGGGGCAGTAATATTCCACAGATAATCTTTCATTCTCTTCTATCTTCATTTCGTTCGTCTCATCTTTCTCACCAGAACCACCACCCACCCATTCCCACGATTCCTGAAAGCAGGCTAAAGAGGGCCTTCCGCCCTATTTTCCGGCGTAGTCCGGAGGGACTGCCCGCCCACCAGTATTACTGGCTGGTGGAAATGAAACACCCAAAAGTTTTAGTTTTGTTTTTTTTTTTACTGCACAGTAGCTTCCACAAGTGGAACATGTATTATTTATTTCAACCGCATCAAATGCGTAAAATGTTTGGTATTTTCTACCTTTATATGTCATATAGGTACAAGTATACGCTAGGTTTTTGGAATTAGCAGGAACAGTAATATTTTGCACATCCGCTGCTGAAAATTTTAATGGCAATTCTCTCTGAAAAGACCGCAATTGTTTACTGTGCATTTTACATCAAGCACAGTGTACAGCAGGCGTGCCAATTAGTTACTGTTGTGTTTCAATCAAACGAGCAATTTTCAACGTTTCCTGCAATAAAGTGCGGTTTACGGCGAGCAGCGATGTTTTTACTGCTTTAAACGCATACTGACCATTTTCGTGGATTTTATACGATTATTGCACTTTTCCGAAATTATTATTCCCTCCAATTTGATTTATGCTGTATTGTACACAATTTTATGTGTCATAGATGGGGCTATAAATTTTTGTTTCCAATATTGAAAACGGGAATAAATATAGTCTCCCTTTGATGCACGTTCCAGGGAAAATATAATGTACGTACTTATTATTCAGTGGTTAGCTACTGTATCTGGGGAATTAGCTAATTGACCAAACAATTGTTAAAAGCAGTGGTGTGGTCCTTTTTTTCTAAACGTGGTAGTATATGAATATGTTAAAGACGATGAATTAGACGATATAAGGAGAATAGAGGAATAGAATATATATGCTGAAAATATAGTGTAAGATAATAACCTAAAAACATACGAATATTATCATGTGTAGGCCAAACACAACAATGTTGGAAGAGAATTAGACCTAGAATGATGTGAGGAAACAAAAAAAATATCGAAAAATGTCGAGATCATTCTTTAGATACTCTATGCGATTTGAAATAAGGACTTTGAAGTGAGGCTTGGAATATACGCTGGGCCGTTTGTTTTGGATTATTACAAATTAGTAATTTGCCTAAATTTTCTTTTGTAATATTCAGCGGATTAAATTAAACTAACTAGCCTACAGCTGGTAATAGGACCCTTGTCAGTGTTAAGAGCCCGAGATAAAAATGTTCAGTCTCTCAGAGTCTCTGAAAGCGAGACAGGATTCTCCGTCTCTCATTGAGTCTCTCTGGTGGCGCTGAGAGAGACTGTCAAAAAAACTGTTTAGCGTCTCTGAACGAGAGACTCCAGTCGCTCATAAAGAGATCCTCATTTCGTATCCAATCTCTGAACGAGAGACTCGAATCTCTCAATAAGTGGTGTCTCGATAGACATGGTTAAAATTTTCTAAGTTCGACATATTTCAGAGATCCCAGTCTTTCTACGAAAGACTTGAGTCTCTCAAATTTTCAGTTTTATTCATTCAGTCTCGAATCCCTGAATTAACAATTTTATCGTTCCAGTCTCTCATACAGAGACTATGAGAGATCCATAAAAACACCTAGGCAATAACTGAGAGACTCTGAAAAACTGCGAGAGACGCTCTCAGAGATGCTGAAAGACTCTGACTGCAGAGAGACTGAAAAGCTTTTTCTATGGAGAGCTTAATTTGTTTTTATAGACGTATTTTCAAAACTGTTAAGCGGATAATTACTGCTGATTTTCTTAACTAATTTGAGATAATATTGATCTCACGACTATCAGTAAGGATATGTTAGATAACATTAGATTTTTTTTGCTCTACCATTGCTAGATGCTCTTTTAAGCTAACGCAAGTAGAACTTCTACTTCGACCGGCATATTTTTTACTATAATCTTTACAATCAATTTCTAGAAGCTGAATAGTATTTTATTTGGATAATAATTTTGGATAGAAAAGTATTTTATTAATTTTTTGTTTTTAACCAATAGCATAAGTATGAACTCATCATATAAAAACATATTTGAGATGAATTTTGTATTAAGACAATTTTGATGCTGAAAACAATAGGATATAATTTTCTAATATTTCTTTCGGGCATTTCTTTCGTACCGCTAAATTAACTTTTCATCGTTCTTTCATAGCCCGTTTACACGTTCCGTTAATTCTAGGAACTTAATAAATTTTCCAAAACTTGTAAAAACTTCCCGCAAGTTCAATAAAGCCAATTAGAGTCAGACTTCGTCTTTGACTTTGACTTGATTTACCCAAAGTCGTCCTTTAAACGTCTTCGAGATGTGATAAAGGATATTCGACCTAATAATAATTAATAGTTGGGAGTGGAGTGGCGGATACTGTTGGACTTAATATTTATTAGAACTTTAACTAGGGCAGAGGATTAATTTTTTACAAGACCGAGGGTCGCACTAAAAGTAACGTAAATGTGCCTTTAATTAACAGAGATTTTTTGTTCTTCATATTTTATTCTGTTAGAGTAATCCTTTATCTTTCGAGAAATTCATAGAAACGATTTTTCATTGAATTTTTTGAAATCGGAAGTTGTGATGGTATTATTAAGATTCGCAGAAGAAAAAAGAATGATTATTATTCATAGAAACCAGTCAAGAGGTATGCTAATTAAGGAAAAGAATACAACTCATTTCAAATAGTTAGAGTTGTGACCTTGAGAATACACTATTATATATATATATATATATATACTAGAGGCGTGAGCAAGACAGAAATAGTTTGAATGCGATAAAATATGATTGAATAGTAAAGGGAAGGGGCATATCTCTAACAGTTTGAAATGAGTTGTAGAAAAGCATCAGATGGGGCCACGACTTTTCATTGCTTTTAAGCGTTTCGAGAAATTTAGTGTCCAGTTCGGTAGGTACTTCTCGACCTTAACTTTGCTGTAGTTTTATCCGTTCTTCTCTTGGTTTCTCTCTATTTCAGCATCATTATACATTTCTGGGCGTTTTCAATGTTTTGCCTTCACAAACAGTCTTAGACCTTCTGGTGGATCTTTTGTTTCAGCTTCAAACCCATTTTACTCACCTGCACAAAAAATACTGTACTCACTCTTGTTCCGAAGTAGAATCCGTTTAACATGACAGACGTGCCAAACAACTATTACACAAAACGCTATTATCCGTTTACTTTCATTGATAGGTAACATAATGTTCAAAATTGGTATTGTAACGGCGCAAATTCTCACTATGATTATATTGGCTTATCGTTAGTAATATAATATACTCGTTATGTAGGAGTGTTCCGGTTATACCTGAATAATTGTAGCTTAGCCTGACAAAGAGCTCAGCCGTTTGAGTATGTCGTATTGGACACAACGGATTTTATTAGGCTATCCTATTTCATGAATGTTGCTTAAGGCAAGAAAATGCTCAATAAAATCACAATCACAGCTTCCAGTTTCTCATACACAGAAATTACACATTTCTTGTCATTTTTATGTTGCCCGAGCTAACACTCATCAGTTGAATATATATATATATATATATATAACTTAATACAGATATCTTGCGTATCGATCAATTACTCAATAATTTTGCAATTATCTCGTGCTATATCGGTGCAAATTAGCGAGAATGTATGATAGGTAGCATATTATAATGTAAAGTTTACTATACTTTTAGTGATGTAACTTATTATTCTCGAGCATATTTTCTATATTACAAGTGAGTTTAGTATGCCGCTGCCACCACTTTTCGATTGATTCATAAAGACTATGTCGATGACGTAAACTGTCAATAATTTTACAGCAGATATTTGGTTATATAGTGTAAATTTGCTCAAGAAATAACCTATTGCACTTTTGATTCAATTTTTCCCCAAAACCTTCTTAGACAATATGAATTTTCTCGTTCTCTTCGAACTATATTTCATTTGCTAGACTTAGACTAGAAATATAAATTTACCTCAAAGTCTCTGTACAGCATGAAGTAAATGAACGTTGGCTTTAGTTGCGAAGCTTGTCTTTCAAGCTAGTGCCGTAATATAACTTCTTATTAGTTCAGGGAAAAAGCATTAATCTTGTCGTTTTCATGTCATCTAACTATTTTAACTGTGACGTTTTTGGGTTAGTGCTGATGCATTATGCGGAGAAACGTGTCATCTAACGTTAAGTGAAATTAAATTAGATGTGGACTCTGCTTCTTAATTACTTATCTAGGTATTATTATTTTTCAATATTTTTCTACTTTAATCATAATTAAAAGCACAAGACTACTAAAACTAAGTGTTTTCATAGAACGAGGACATCTCGAAAGTTCCATTTTCTCTTAAGAAAGATATGAGGCAACTACTGAAATATTCCAGATCGTAAAATATTCATGGGTCTTGGAATACATAAGAAGATAATAATTCACACTGGAATTTAGCGTAAAGTTCTAGTTAGAGAGAAAAATACTAATATTTTGTGAAAATTATTATAATCTTTCTCAATAAGTCTCAGAAAATTTCCGTAAAAGCGGACATGCTCGACGACTACGAATACGTTATAAAGGGTGATGGGTATATTTTATGTTTAAACTTTAAAACCGTGGATGTATTCAGTCTTTCTTTTAATTGATTCCTACCCTAAACAAAAAATTTTCAGTCTCTCTCCAGTCTCTCAGACTCTTTCAGCGTCTCTACGAACGTCTCTCACAGTCTTTCAGTTATTGCCTAGGTGTTTTTATGGATCTCTTACAGTCTCTGTAGAAAGATAAAATTGTTAATTCAGAGATTTGAGTCTCTCACGGAGAGACTGAATGAATAAAACGGAAAAATTGAGAGGCTCGAGTCTCTCGTAGAAAGACTGGGATCTCTGAAATATGTTGCACTTAGAAAATTTAACCATGTCTATCGAGACACCACTTATTAAGAGATTCGAGTCTCTCGTTCAGAGATTGGATACGAAATGAGGATCTCTCTATGAGTAACTCGAGTCTCTCGTTCAGAGACGCTCAACAGTTTTTTTCTCTTTCAGCGACACCAGAGAGACTCGATGAGAGACGAATATTCGAGTCTCGCTTTCAAAGACTCTGAGAGACTGAAAATGTTTATCTCCGGTAATTCCTAAAATGTGCTGCTGATAGCTCCAAGATCAAGGAGGGGGCAGGTTTTGCTGTGGTACTAGAAGAAAAACAGAATTACTATAAATTACCAGAAATAAGTTCAATATTCACATGCGAAGCATCATATGCTATCCTCTCTGAGCGCATTGCGAATCCTCCACAAACTATATAAATGATAAGGAACAAGAAACTGATGACCAAGGAAAGGAAATTATCCTAATATGAATACCATCTCACCCTAGAATCCACAAAGCAAAGGAACTTGTAAAGAAAAGCTCTACCAATTCCATATATCTTGAAAACTAATTCAGAAGTTAGACAAATAATCAAGAAACATGTCACTGGGAAATGGAACAGCAAATGAGCATTAAGTAGGACGTAGTCATACAAAGACATCAAACAGGCGGCTTTAATTTAATTCATATACAATTAGTTAAAAATGAACACTCTACAAACCTTCTTCTCAGTGGAATACATTGTTATCAACGACTGTCCTGGACTGAGTATACAAAGAAGGAAACATAGTCCTGCTACATCGTTTAGTGAGAATCCAAAACTACATAAAAAATATACTATTATTTCTTCGAGACCCCATATTATACGACAGAATTTAAATGTTTGAATCATTTATATAAATTTTATGTGGACCTTCCTTCGGGTACCTATCTGGTTTTGGAATAAATTTGAGGTTGAAGATTATACCGAAGTAGATGGAGGGGAGTAGTTTCCCGCCTCTTTATCTACCAGTGAATATATTAATTAATAAAACCGTAATAATAGAAATTATCTTTCTAACTAAGAGTAGAAATTTCAACATCTCCTGCTTCTAATGAATTAATTTGCAGTTATCCGATAAACGTTATTGCGTGTAAACCTCGAATATGTCATCGCATGCATAGATATTTACTGAAATTTCTCAACAAGTAACAACGTGCCGTAATTGGATTGCTTGCTAGTGAATATCCAAATGTGCAATTATTTAAATGCATTGGGAAAATTGTTTCATTGTATATATTCAAACGAAATATTTACTAGTCGAGTCCGTGCAAGTGTTCTGCGAATGGAAACGGTAAATTCGTCACTTTCAGTGTTTTTATTTTGTTTCCAGGACACCTAAGTTTACGAAAATGCAGTCAAATAACAAAATACAATGTAAAGTTATTTCGATCTCTTGAAGACTCAAATCAAGCATTTTTATGAAATCTTTTGCAGTCAATTTTAAAAACACACGAAATGTGTATCTTTAAGAGCAATTTCTGAATAAAACGTCGCAGTTCGTTGATAAAGGTAGTTACTTTTTGTGTTGTCGGTAGTAATTCCTTGCACAGCAGTCATAGAATTATAACAGTTATCTACATTAAGAATTAGCTTTGCTGTAGACCTGACAGCGTCTATGTTATCATTACGTCGAATCAAAATCCAACAGTACTTATAGAATGAAGCTTCTAATTTTATTGTCAACGAAATACCAGAGTATCCTTTTACATTGAAAGGAAGCCAACAATCTAAGGCAAAGGAGATTTTTGAGTTACATTTCTTTAGCAAACGTTTAAGGTTTGTTCTGTGCCGCCTCGAATATTTTCATTGTCAAAGATTTCATAAATGCATAAATAAATAATTCTTTCTGAAAGCGAGACTCGAGTCTCCGTCTCTCATCGAATCTCTCTAGTGTTGTCGAGAGAGACTGTCGAGAGACTGCCAAAAAAACTGTTTAGCTAGCGTCTCTGAACAAGACACTTCAGTCGCTCATAGAGAGATCTTCATTTCTTATCCAGTCTCTGAACGAGAGACTCGAATCTCTCAATAAACGGTGTCTCGATAGACATGGTTAAAATTTTCTAAGTTCAACATATTTCAGAGATCCCAGTCTTTCTACGAGAGACTCAAGTCTCTCAATTTTTCAGTTTTATTTATTCAGTCTCTCTGTGAGAGACTCGAATCTCTGAATTAACAATTTTATCGTTCGAGTCTCTCATACAGAGACTGTGAGAGATCCATAAAAACACCTAGGCAATAACTGAGACACTGTGAAGGACCGTGAGAGACGCTCTCAGAGACGCTGAAAGACTCTGAGAGACTGAAAATTTTTGTCTAGGCTACTTAGTCACTTAGTTCAAGTCACTGTCAAATAATATCAAGTAGCTTTAAATTACTCGATTTAAAGTCAAGTAGCAGCCAAGTCAAACCAAATAATCGGTATTTGAGATGCTTGATTTTCAAGTCAAGTCAGCTAATAAGCAAAAATATGAAGCTACTTAACTTAATGAATCATTAATTTCAACTGTAAATTATAAGACTTCCTTACAAGAAACGAACTAACAAGATTATTGTTTCGTGAGCGCGACAATTAAGCAACAATTTCAGTCTTATACGATTTGCATAGGAATCAACTCGGGCGTTAAACATAATTTCTTTTAGTTACGTTCTTTCTTTTACGTCGTTCATTTTGTCGACGCGCTTAGAGCGGATGATTACATTCTCAGCAACAAAGCGGAGGGTAAACACCCCTTGGGCCGGAATATTTCTTAACGTCTACAACGGCACCTCTCTGAAAAGTTGTCTCCTCTTAGATGAATTCCTGTAACACACGATGTAATACTTCTTGTCTTTCTCATATTATTCTTTATTACACAATAAGCTGAGAAGAATGAACATAATGTAATATACAATTTGATACAATATAAAGAAAATGCTGCTCTATGGGTTAGGCACATGTGCGGCAATGTCATATATAAAATAATTCGAAGTGGTCTGTATTCTGTCGAAACTGCCAGACTCGGATCGCGATTTCGATCTTTTTGGATCTCATAAGCGCGTCGCAGGCAGCTCCGACAGAACACAAGTGGACCTTGTTGAAAAATACGTAATCCTAAAATGTAGCGTCGTGCTGCAGATGGCGCTCACTGTGCCGTTTGTAGTATTTTCTGAAACGCACTGTTAAGACAGCAGGTAAAAGTTGGTCTGTGTTCTGTCGGAGCTGCCTGCGACGCGCTGATGAGATCCAAAAATATCGAAATCGCGATCCGCGTCTGGCAGTTTCGACAGAATACAGACCACTTCGAATTATTTTATTCGATTAAGCTAACGTGCCTATCACGTTGAGGTTGGCTACGCCAGGATTCGATTTTAGCAAGTAGATATCCACACTAGTGGACCTTGTTCAAAAATACGTAATCCTAAAATGTAGCATCGTGCTGCAGATAGCGCTCACTGTGCTGTTTGTAGTATTTTCTGAAATGTCATATATGTTTGTAAGATAGAAAATAATTGTATTTACGTATTATCATTATTATTTTATTTTATTCATCGACATTCTTTTTCATACAGACTTATACTGCAACAGGCAAATAAGGTCGAATGCAGATATGTCTTAACCTTTGACTACGTCATAACACATAAGCATACCACTTAGTTACGACATATGGTCACGGAAGTGAAAACGTGTTTGATAAGCAAATGTAAACTTACGAACACTGTTTTGACAACTATAATTTAACATTTGCATTTAAAATTATTGAATCATTATAACTGTTTTTGTAAGTTTCTTTATACAATATCAGTATCATTTATATTCCGGTTCTATAGTTAAATAGCCGCTTTGTATATTTCAAATAACTAGTTCAATGCCTATTGTTGCTAACTTCAGTCAGTATTGATCAGATTCCTTCGTATAGTCTGTGTTGATTCCTATAGGTATTATTTGTTTACTATTTTATCTGGTAAATGTTTTATTAAAAAGAATCATTGTAATGCTAAATTTAATATAGACAGTAAGCTGTTTTGGATAACAAAAGGTTTTGGAACGTAACAAAGAATCGTTTCCATCAGTAGCAATCTTACCAACAGTAAATTTATTTGGTAACATTCAGAAAACTGCCTAAACCATTTTGTAACTCAAGCTTAATCGTTGTAATTATACCATCCGATGTAAATTAATCTCAATTTGAGAATCATTCCAAGCCATCAAGGAAAGCAACGTTATCATCGCACTCTCATTAATGTTCTTTAAATAATACAAGCATATCTTTTAAAAGAAAAATAACTTTCCCAAGTTTTGTTGTTTTGCATGGGTTTTTATCTCGAGGTTTAATTGACTACATCGCACGAGAATGCATTCGTATACACCTGAAGTTAGTCAGTTTTGTTCACAAGCTTAATAAAGGAAGAAGGAATGAGTTTCACTTGTTCTACCTAAAACCCCGTGGCGATATAATATATCATGTACATGTATATTTTACAAGGAAGAAAATTAGGAAAATCGTCTACAAAACTAGTAGGACCTGCAGTTTAACGTTACTGTTTTTGTATAAAATAAGGGGTCATACCGGATCGTGGACTAATATGCTTGCCCTTGTTAAGAAGGAGACTTAGCTAAATCAGAAGAGCATCAGTGCAGAAAATTCTGTTCATTCATATCTAGTTCCTACTAGTTAAAAAACTGTCAAAATAAAAAATGCAATTATGCTCAAACCCTTTTTTTCCAAATAAAAATACAAAACCACTGTCCAGTGGCATACTGACCTACACTTATGATCGATGTTGTATTGCTGAATTAGTTTACTGAACTGCACATCGATTACTTCATACAAGGTTTAAACGTGAAAGGAATAAACGACTACTACAGGTTAGTTGTTAAAATAATCACCCTGAATCACACTTACCTAATCTATCAAACAAACATTACATGAGCAAAAAAATACGAAATAAATATGCTACACTGATGCTGTTAATCAGCAGTTGATTGAGTGCAGTTTTTTGGGTAGTATTTCTTTACCAGGGCCGGAATTGAATTTACCTGTAATTTAATTAATTTTCACGTTTTATAGTGCTCTATCACCTTCTACCATATTTCTGTTACATAGAGACAGAATAAAACTACATTAAAATGTGCCTAAAGTCAGCAGCTATAGATATTCTAGGACTTAAACAAAACGAAAGTAGGAAACCTGGATAACAAATGAGACTGTAGGATTAATAGAAGAAAGGCGGAAAAAGCGCTAATAAAGGAAGCTCCTCTTCGTCTTTCTTCTGCGACTTCATTTTAATAGCTGTTCCTTTAAATTTGTAATAGATATGTTACTACATCGGCTACAATATCGAAGCGCTGCAAAAAATCGCTTTTTATACATCGAACTAGCAACTGTCGTGTGAAAAAGCTCTTACGCGAGTCTAACTCAATCGTTTTACCGAAAAAATATCCCTATACTTTTAATCAAATTTACGACCAGTGCAACCTTAAAATTTTTCGATATTATGTTGTATAACTAACATTGATTTGATGCATTCGCAACCATACATATGTATACACTATGTGCTTGCGAAATATTCGTAAGCATTCTGCAAGAATTCCAACTTTTTGCGCTAAAATTTCACAAAAATATCCGTCATCTACCACACTGAACGTAGAATGTTGAGACCTCTACGGTATATTATTTCTGAATTGCATTTAAGTATAAAAACAGATAACAATACAAAAGCATTAAAATTTTAAAAATTACTAAAATTGTAGTAGCTAAAAATAAATATTCTGCAGAAAATAACCAAAACTTCTCATAGCTTAATATCATCTTTCAAAATTTATGTAAGTAAAAAAGTTGAATTTAAGAGAAAATATAAAACGAGCTGAAGAAAAGCCTGAGGAAAGCGTTGGAACGATTTTTATTGGCCATAAAAGGATAACCATGGTGAGTTATGTATGGAACTAAGGCGAATCCATTTTAAAGGTTTGAACTGGATTTGTGTACAAAGGAAATTTAGGATGCTTCTGAGAACTGACAAAAGAAATAACCATTACAGAGTCGTGTAAATTTATGACATATAGCGCAATAATATCTCGTGAATCGAATTAACCTAGGACCTTATGTACTTTGTAAAGTTCGAATATGCGATAGAAGAAACGCGGTAAAGGTAATAAATTTCAAAAAGGTGTGCGGTGGTGACAATAAATTCTTTTTTGTTTAGTTTATGAGTTTTATTTCGCAGGAACTGATTTTCAAAACTTCCAGACAAAATCGGGTCATTCTACAAGAATTTATGATAAATGTGCCCATAATGAATATATTTGATTGTTAGCCACTATACTCACTACAAAATAGTGATGACACACATTTTTTTTCAAGGTCATAGAAGCGTTTCAAATATCCAATAAAAATTACTTACTGTTAATTACTACGAAATCCTTATATCTGCATCAAGTTCCTTAGATTCTTCTCATTTGATGAATCCCAATTGTAATCGTTAATTTTTACTATTACAATTCTTCACTCGCCATAACCACCATTGGGCGACAGTCATGGGACTACCTAGACACATACCTTCATTGTTTCCTATTCTGAACTAATCTGATCCTGGTCTACCTCTGCTCTTCTTAACTTCTGTTTCTGCTTCTAATATGTCTCCAACTAGCCCCTCATGCCTGAGAAGGCGTTCTACCAATATTTCTCGTCTGTTTTTTATTGACTTCCATAGAGCCCTTCGTTCTTCTACTCTTTTTAATATTTGCTCATTTTTATCCTTTATCCATGGTATGCCTGCAACACCACATTTCGAACGCTTCTAATCTTCTCTGTTTCGCCATGCCGACTGTCCATACTTTGCACCCATGTTTCAGACATATGCCTTTAACAGTCTTTTTCGAATTTCTAAATTAACCGTTCGCGAGCATGGAAGTGACATATTTTTGTTAAAAGTGAGTCGACCTTACGCTATCCTTTGTTTTGTATCTATATTGCTCCTTCCATCCTTAGTTAACTGATTTCCTAGATACCGAAAATCAGCAACTTTCTCTAATTTTTCGTCTCCTATATTCATTCTTTCCTACTTTTTCTTCCCTTACATATGAATATTCTTGTTTCATTTATATTACGTTTTTATTATAATTTTTTCTATGTCAAAATTCTGCAGCCACCACATTGTGTACTTTACTTCTTATCAATTTTTCCCCCACAAAATTTAAAAATGTTTGAAAATTATTAGGCACAATCTAACTATCTATAACTGCTTACTATATAAAAAATAGAAATTGCTTTAATTAGTGAATAATGGGTTAGTTACACTATGGCTTGCAGAGGTTCATTTACTTTATGGATTTTCTAGGAGATAAGAAAAAACGCAGACGGATTAAAAGATAGAATGCTTATGCGGTGTTAAAATGAAGAGGAAAAAAGGAACGAGCAAGTCTGTCGTTCTAGCAAATTACCTGAAATTGGATTACCCTGCTTGTCGTTAATTTTCTGTCAGTAAAAAGACACCTTGCTTAACCTTCGCCCATTACGATTCAGTTTAATAATATCATCAAAAGGTTTTTCGAAAACAGCAATAGTTTTATCCGTGCTGATTCATTTGGATAAAAACAGATTTAGTTGAAACAAAAAAAATCGTAAAAATTCGTGCTATAAAGCCAATAAACGGAAATAAAATCAATCGTCGTTTAGTACATATAAAAGATATTGGTTGAGATATGGTTTCAATATAAAGTACATTCAGACTTTACAACGATCGCAAGACAAATGTTTGAAATCTTTACTGTTATTATACCTATAACAGTTGGCAATTAATAAGTAATAGTACAATAAAGTGTACAAAACGCATATTACAACAGCCGTGAGAGCTTTCACAAAATTTTACGAACTCATTTAATATACCATAACATGACAATCGGGAATTTTAATTTCATTAAAATTTTAACATCATTATATTATATTTTATTTGTTTGAAGACTGTCATATAGGTACAAGGGTTTTTGAAATTTTATTTGGATATTAATAGAAAAAATCCCGAACATCTCTTGAAATCTTCGTAAAATGTTAACAAGTTTTGCTATTGCTTATTTAAATAAACCTTTAAAAGCGTTACCAGAAAAATGTACCCCATCAATCATTTTCTTAAAATTTAATTTGAAAGTTTAAATCCTTTATCTGTAAATCGTTTGAATAACAAATTGCCTATACTTATAAAGTTTTTAATACAGTCTCAGTAGTCGTGGTTGAGTTGGTTAGAGTATTTCAGTTCCATTATTAAGTATAAAGACATAAACCTGCTTATTATATATATATACAGTATTCAAATGGAACAGTTATTAACCCTGCCACGGGTCTCAGATGGTATAGTTGCGCCACTAGTTAATTATTGATGACAATGTAAATAATTTCGTATGTGAGAGATATGAACTAATGGTTTCCATAATTTCGCCTTAACAGTTGATATCCACAGTGGATTTGGAGAGTCAAAAATGTCTCTCTCGTATTGTAGTTGTAATATTTCTTTTTGTAAAACAAAGTTGTTTTTTGTTAGAATTATTTAGAAATGGTGGAGGCGCTGGGCGTCTCGTAGTACCTAACCTATAAAACAGCATGTTATGAACAAGAACACTGAATTATAATAGATCAGATATAAATAAAATAATAAATAATAATAAAAACCAATAGCAATTTAATATATAAGACGAATATAAGATAAAATTATAAATTTTTGTAGACGTCAAAAAAAACACATTAAAGATCACTATTGCAATAAACAGTGGATTAAATAAAGCACTACAACTCTCTTACTCTGATTTTCTACTCATATCTAAACTAGGGAAATAAGTTGAACATATATACGAGGTTTGTTCAAAAAGTATCGCGAATTTTATGTTACAAAAAATTATTTATTTATTCATGGATATCTATTTTGTCACCTTCAAAGTAATCGCCACTAGATAATATACACTTGTGCCAACGTTTTTTCCAATTTTCGAAGCACTTCAAAAAATAATTTTTTATGATCTTGTTCAGGATCTTCTTCGATGCCGTCTTTATATCTTTAAATCGTAGCCTAGCGTCGTCCTTTCATGGGCCTGTTCAGTTTCGGGAACAAGAATTTTGACCAAAAATTCTCGCACAAGCAACGATGTGTGAGCAGGGGCGTTATCATGGTGCAAAAGTCAATTTTTGCTTTTCCACAAATTCGGGCGTTTCTGGCGCTTGCTTCGTGCAAATTGCTCATAACTTGCAGGTAATATTCCCTATTGACCACTCTACCTTGTGGAAAAAACTCATCATGCATCACGCCCCTGTAATCGAAGAAAACTATAAGCAAAGCCTTCACATTAGACCTAACGTGGAACGCTTTTTTCGGGCTTGGCTCATGCGGCAGCCTCTTTTGGGATGATTGAGCTTTGGCTTTTACGTCATAACCGAAAACCCATGATTTGACCCTCTGGAGCAAATTTGGGTCGTCCAACAGCTCCTTAGCAATGTTAATGCGATGCTGTTTTTGGTTGCAATTGAACAATTTTGGTACGAATTTTGCGGCGACCCGTCTCATGCACAAATCATTGGTAAAAATCGAATGACAGGAGCCAATCGATATGTTTAGGCCATCAGCAACTTCTCTCATAGTGATTCGACGATTGGTTCTTCACTTCATCAATGTTTTCTTCTGGCGTCCGGTACGCTCCTCGTCGTTCACATATTCTCGGTCCTTTGAGAATATTTTGTACCACCGGTAAACGTTGCTTCAGTCTAAAGTAGCTTCACCATATGCAACAGTCAACATTCGGAATGCGTCCGCGCAGTTACATTGGTTTTTTACACAAAATTTGATACAGATTCCTTGAACCATTTCTTGGAATAGGCAAAAATCGAAGACGATCCAAAACACGTGCAAGCAGCTTTTAAAATTAACTGAATATTCAACATGGTCTAACTTGTCTTTTTATTCTTGTTTTTAATGCACCTTCTTCGTAAAAGATTCGCTTTGACCTTAAAATCAAATAAGTTTAAATGACAAAAGAAACTAGAGTGGTTTTCTGGAGAGTGTCTATTTTTTTCTTTTTCTCACTAAGTGCTTCTCCCATGTTATTCCTATCTCATTCCAAGTCTTCTCTTGTCGTCTTCTCCTTAAAAAGGAAAGGTTTTCACTTGTTGGTGGTGTCTATGGTTTGATGATTTTAATGTTCTTTTGCATGCCGAATTGTTTTCATAATTTGTCATTGACCTTTTCAAAGATTAATTAATGAATTTAATAATTACGTCGTTCTGATGTATACCTTGGTTGTCCTTAATTATCTAAGTTTATTTCACCATCAAGTTGACGTCAGTTGATAGATCATTAATATTTTCTACTGTTTATAAGTATACGGGAGGCTCTTTTAATCATTTCAATAATCTTCATTTAAACGTTTTTGGATTTAATTAATTCACATAACAATGGATTTCTCTTTCTGTTTAGCAAACCCTAATAATAATCACCTTCACACCGGGCCAGATGAAAAGGATATTATTGTTCATGTTACCGCGTCTACATAGACTTTGATAAATAATAATCATGGTTGAGGTAAATTGTTTTGGTTCTGTACAAGTTACCCAGCGAGCTACCTCACGCTAAAAGCTTTTCGGTTTATCTCATTTATTTTGCTAGTGGATGCCAGTGCGGAAACACCTTTGTAGAACAAAATTAATGCAAAATGCACTCGGCTTCCAGTGCTTGCCATTAATTTGTCTCATTTTGCTAAGCTTTCCGAGACACGACGCAATTGTAAATTACCGTATCTATTACCCACATTGGTATAAAATATTTTAGAATTTGCAAAGCTGTAATGCAACTGAAGAAGGTTCGATAGTGGGTGTTGATAGATTTAATTCAGGATTGATTCCCTTTTGGATCTATGGATGGAGTTATTTAGGTAATGCAGGGTATCTGGCGAGGGTGCTTGACGATGCCAACTCCAAAAGCTGGCGAGACGTTGGATAAATAGAAACAATTTCACACTTCACAAGAAATTGCATCAGTCTTTTACTTCTTAATTAATTCTAACATTGTTAATTGTTTGGAATGAAGCACTGGGGCAATAATTTCAGAAAATTTCGGTCAAGATAAAGCAAACAAACTACAAATTTCATTGTCGTAATTTGCACACAAATGATTGCCTAATGGTAGTATTAGCATCAAATGCTCTAACAAAGGGATAGATTAAAATATTGAATAGGCATCCATTTTTTTTTAATATACAAGAAGGGCCCGTTCGAGGCTAGAAAATTTTCCATTTAGCCATCATTTCGAAAATGTGGATTATTTTTTTTTTGTTTTCTTCAAATATCAACGTAAGCGCAAGTCAAATGTATAAAAAAAATATGTCAACTCCTTTTATTTTAGCTAAATAAATAGTGTATCATTCATTAATACAATTTTTACTTAGCTTTAATAACAAAAGTTGTATCAACCGAGAAAGTAAAAGGTCTGAAACATATTTTTATTAAAAATTTGAATAATAGAGTGATGTTGCTGCAGACATCTTTAACATTATCTTTTTCTCACTGATTTATAATTGATTAATGACTGACGCTCATCATCATTAAGTCGTTTAGACATGCACCTCCACCCTTTCCTATCTTGAGCAAACTTCCACATTTCCCTAAAACTAGAACATCCCACATACTTAACTATTTGTGAACAGTAATTTAATGTAGGTCTAGCTCTACTCCTTCTAATTCCTGTTTCTGCCTCTATTATGTCCCTGACTAGACCTTCGTGCCTGAGAAGGTGTCCTTCTCGCCTATTTCTTGTTGACTTCCATAGAGTCCTCTGTTCTCCTATTCTTTCTAAAATCTCTTCATTTCTTTCTCTATTCACGGTATCCTCATCATTCGCCGGTAACACCATGTTTCGCACCCGTACCTCGCCGTGCTCCGAACGTATACCTTTAACAATCTTTTTCGAATTTCTAAATTAACCGTTCGCGAGCATAGAAGTGACTACTTTTTATTGAAGACGACTCGACCCTGCGCTATCCTCTGTTTTATATTCTTAGTACTTCTTTCGTCCTGACTTATCTGACTTCCTAGATGGCTAAAATCAGCCACTTCTTCAAATTTATCGTCTCTCATCTTTATATTCGCTCTTTCNTTTTCGCACCCGTACAACGTCGCGCTCCAAACATACACCTTTAACAATCTTTTTCGAATTTCTAAATTAACCGTTCGCGAGCATAGAAGTGACTACTTTTTATTAAAGGCGACACGACCCTGCGCTATCCTCTGTTTTATATCCCTACTACTCCTTCCGTCCTGACTTATCTGACTTCCTAGATGGCTAAAATCAGCCACTTCTTCAAATTTATCGTCTCTCATCTTTATATTCGCTCTTTCCCTACTTTTTTCTTCCCTTGCATACCAGTATTTTTGTTTTACTTTTATTTATTTTTATACAATACTCTTTTGACAACACCTCTTCCATTATATTTAAAGCTATCTCTACCTTCTTCTTGCCAGATGCTAATACTGCTATATAGTGACGTTATGTAGTAATAAAAGCTATAGATCGTTCAATTATCTTCAAAAAAGTTTTGTATAATGTTTTTACACCTGCGTCATTACTACCGCAAAAATGATGTTTCTACATTTCTACAAAATTTTTATTGATAATCGATTATCAAGCTCACGCACTTTTAATCGTAAAAGCTTATGTTCTGTCTAAATTATTCCTTGTAATTTTCTTGTTACAGGCCATGCGATCGAAACGTAAAAGACGTGGAAGTAATTGCTGTTCGATTACGCCGTATTGAACAACTCGGTCGTCTTCCGAATTCTGTCTTGCAACAGCTGGCCCTTTGTGCCTACTATGAGGATTTAGAAAAGGGAGTTACAGGTGAGAACTCAAACAATTTCTACCTTCAAAACGAAACAGAATATCGTTACGGAATAACTTCTAAGGGGAATATAATTGCTCTTTAAAAAAACAATTTCAACTTTGCTATGACAATAACTGGCTGTATAATATAATTGTGAAAACGTTTATTTTCCGAGTTGTTTTGCTCTGGCAACTGAACTGGAAGCTTTAACACAACGGTAACACAATGTGTCAAAGCTTCCAGCTGAACTACCACTGAAGGTGCTTCCAACCACGAGCAGCGAAACGTGCGGCGTGGCAAATCGCTATTGATTACAGCAAAACAACCCGAACAAATTATAAGCCTAAACACTACCTAATTACACAATTTATTGAAATATATTACTCTAAAGCGCTTAATAATACCTAACAATAACATTGGCAACATTAAAATGGATTTTAAACTTTGCAAGCCTTAAGACAAGTATATTTAATTTTTTTTTAGTTCGTATTTGTATTACACAAGTTACATTAGTTTCTTTTATAAAATGAATCAACACCTTCATGGATCGCTAATTGGAAGTTATATTATGGTTTGAATAGCTTTCTTTGGTTGTTACGTCATTTTTTACCATGATTGTTTTTTGGCTTGGGTTTGAGTGACAAGCCAGGCATTTGTCATTTTTGGTCCAATATTGGAAAATCTTGAGTCAATCTGGAGCTAATCTTGGCCCTGTCGTTACTTTCTGACACGGTTTTATTTGGGATAAATTTCAGACTTAATTGATTCTTCAGTGTAATGCATAAAGATAAACGAAACTCTAGCATTACTTTTTAGAGCTTTCTAATGATATTGCATATACTGCGGTACATTAGGAGTTTTTATATAATAGAATTATACTCTTCGATATTGGTGTAAGAGCCGAAATGAATTTATCACAATATACATATGACAATTTTGTGAAACATACCAACAGTTTTCTCCTTCGATATTTTAGTTTTACAAACATACTATCGGAAATAACTACTTCTCTCAACGTGGGTGGTTAATCCTTATGAAAGAGATTATCACCCTATCACCCTGAATTAAATCTCATCGAATTAGTACAGAATTCTATGAATTCCAATAGGCAGCTGATAACAATGTAGATATTAATTTTAAACGTGGTGAATGGTTAGTAGATACATTTTTTAATTCTTTTAAATTTTAACTCTATGAAAATGCAAAAAACGCAGATCGGTATTTTATGGAAAATGAGCTTTGGAAAATTTAATAATCAATAACGGAAGTGAGAGTGAAGCAGATTGTGAAACTTTAAAGAACTGACTGTTATTTGAAAGACCGTCTTTTTATTATTTATTTTAAGTATTTCTTATTACAAACTAAAACTTCTTACATAATTGAATTGTTCAGCTATTGTTGATATGAGCTTTTTGTAAAATAATAACAATAAACCAATAACTAAACTTTCTTTAACTAAAGCTTACAAAATAAAACAATATTAGTACGTCTAACGTATTACTTGTTTGTTCAGTTTCCTCTAAAAGTCTATCACTAACTACGAAAAGTAAAATCTCTAATAAAATTAAATAAAACTTAAAATTAGACGAAATTTTTATTGTTGGTTCTACTTGTGTTTGAAGTTTCGAATTGAAAGTTGTTTTTTGATAAAAAGGGTCGAGTTTGTCTTTGCTAAAGCATGAGGATCGAATATCAGTTGTATCTATAGCACATCGGTGGGTGTTAAAGTTCCAGGGGCCAAGTTATTTCTGTCAATTTGTAGTTCGAAAGGTGTTACCTTACTTTAAAGGGATATTTTGACGGGCAAATTTATGTAGATTTGCTGAATAAATTTCAAAGATCAATGTCCTTTTTTGACGTAGATGGAGGAGAATTCATATAGAGAAACGAACAGCCACCGATAAGGAATATTTATTTCTGGATCCGTTCCGAAATCAATAAATGTTACGTTTTGTACCATCGACGAAATGAGATTGAAACGTAAAAGGTATACATTGAATCTTTTGTAACACCAGACAATATTATAGGCTTCTTATTTATTTCCATATAGGAGGTTCGAGAACACATGCAAAACTGGAGAATCAGGTTATAGCTTTGAGTAAAGCGTAGGATGTTTTTAAAATACAAAACACGCAAAATTCCTTGCTGAATGTTTTACTAACACCTTCTTTAAAAGTTTGTTTTCTTTTTTTTTTAAGACCTACATCCTTTTTGTTTTTCTTTGTAATGAAAAACATTCCTAAGCCTGTCACTTGCCACTTTAAGTTTGAGTTCCATGAGAAGGAGAAAGAGTAGGTATTCCTAATAAATAAACTTTACGAAATTCTTGGATATACCATCATAAAAATGAGTTGGCTTGTACATACCAAATATAATTGTAATACTCTTTTGATCTTCTGAATTTCTTCTTCGTTCTCTCGTTGTTGCTGCAGTCTAAACTATTTTGTTTACGATGTTTCACTATCTATTTCTGTTCCATCATAAGAGGAATAGGTATTGTATTTTACTGAATAATTACTATTGTAATTAATTCGGGAACGTTGAAACATTTGGTACTTTTTTTGTTGTTTATTATAAAAGGGGGGAATAAGCCTTATTTTATTGGAAAGGTTCTGTGTCATACATGTATACAAAATAAAAACTAAGGCAAGTAAAACAGTATTACGTCGGCCGGGAATTGATCAGAATGCGCACGAATTCTTCCCATTGTAACAATTTTTTGTGTGTGATTGTCGTAAAAGTATGAAAAGTTGAACTTAAATCATTCTTGTGAAATATATAGTACATTACAAGAAGACTAGAGATTGAAACAATAATTTAGTTCGAAGCAAATATGCCTAAAAAGCATATCACCAATAAAGGATAAAAAAAAAAACGAAACGGTCCGCTGCGCAATGAGCGACTGCACATCTCCTTGCCCATGCCCAAATCGATTAGGCGCTGCCTTACAACGCAGTGGACCACCTTCGATTCATTATATAACTCACAAATGCATATGACTAGTAAATAAACAACTTTTTTAGGAATTTATATTTTTATGTATGAACACAATTACATAAAAAAGCATGGGTGACTTTGAATATAGTTCTTTATACATTTAGGAGAATAATTAAGGAAATCCTGGCAGTGTTCCTAAAAAATTATCTAATACGGTTCTATAGTTTCATTTACTATAAAAAAGTTTGTAGTTTAAGTTGATATTTCTTAATAGCTTCAATCAATGAACAAATAACTACACGTTGTAGAAGTTATATGAATAGGACAGAAGGTCCTTTTCAGCCTCCTTTTAGGAATCGTGGGAATGGGTGCTTGGGTTGAGAATGACGAGTCGAACGAAATGAATATAGAATAGAAGTGAAAGATTATCTTTGAAATGGACAGATAAGCTTGGATCACAGCAGGCGCATCCAGGATCGAACTGGCATCCTCCCGAGTATTATAAGCAATGCTTTACATCTCTCGTTGTCTAGGTCGTTCCGACCAGTTACATATTACGCATTTAAATTGTCCTTAACAGCGAATAATAGCGACCTTTAAGGTCAGAACCGCCAGTACGATTGTCAGAGCCACCAGTATGATTCCCCATTGGAACTCTAGCTATCTCCCCATTATGAAGCAAACTTCATTCCGTCGCTTTTTCGTGTGAATATTGCAACTTCCGCTGCCACTAAACATACCACTCTCAACTCCTCAAAAAAAGTATAACTTCGGAAAAAGTCCTTTTAATAACTCATAACAATCCATTCTTTCTGAAGTAAGTACAGTTTTCGTGCTTGTTTTTGTTCTATTATTTGATTAGCAACACTTTTCCGAATGAAAACATTACAATTGTTTGTATAATTTTCGTCTACCCAGTACCTTTGCAAATTTAGGTTTAGACGTACAGATCCTTTTAAATTAATTTTCACTTGACCGCACGAAGGGCAAAATATTGTTAAGTTCAGTTCGGTAAATGGTGCGGAAACAGATAAACGACGGTACCTAATGTGGCAATTTAAAGATTACACTCCAATTTCTGTGTCACAGTTTTCCTTTTACCATGTTGAAAGCGGCTTTTAGAGTTTAGTTTTCTAGATTATTTAACTTGTGGGAACTATGAATTTGTACAGAAAAATGACGAAGATGTATTATTACAGTAAGAACTCAAAAATATTTATCCTTTTTTAGCAAAAACAACGCAGTTAATCTTTATAAATTTGGTACCATTATATAGATATCTATGTAGGGATATAACAGTAACGCTAACAGGGACGTGTAAATATAACGATTTATTAAAAGAAACAAGTTATAAGATGAATAAGATTAAGTTAACAGAACATGGAAGTTTTACATGAATGAGCCAAGCCCTCACGACGTCTAACCTTTTCGAGGGTTGTTCTTAGACTTCCGATTCCGTCCTTTTTAAAATTGTACAGTAATCGGTACTTCTTGATCGTCCCAGAGGTCTTTTTCTTTAAGCAACGGTAATAAACTTTATGACAGGGTTGGGTCCGAGGACCTGGCTGCTACATGTACATTTTCTTAAAAATTAGTAAATAATTCTTACGACTATAACAACTTAAAATTTAAACATTAACAACTAACTTATTCTAAGGCACGTCTGCATACTACATCTATTTTCTTGTAGTCTTAAGCATTGGTTCAATTAAACCCGTTTATTATTAAATTATAGGCTTATTAAATTTTTATATTACAATTGAATTTCATTACTCCGCTGCCATCCGCCAGTACTATTGTGGTATTATCTATCACGTAGACAGATGTCGCAAGAATGTACTTATGCGGAAAAATAAATAATAATTCTAGATGTGAATCTACTGAAGAATTTAAAACAAAAAAAAACCGCACTGGCATACATAGTAGTATAGATGAAGGCAAGGAAAAACGTTCACTAAACATAGAAACTACATATACACTTCTTTGCCGGGTTTTTTTCTTTTTATGTCGCACGAACGAAAATGCATAATTTGGTGAACGTGTAGAATATATTTGAATATTTTTTCGACAATATCTATCACA
This sequence comes from Agrilus planipennis, assembly GCF_000699045.2. Lineage (NCBI taxonomy): Eukaryota > Metazoa > Arthropoda > Insecta > Coleoptera > Buprestidae > Agrilus > Agrilus planipennis. The sequence goes on from NW_020438897.1 coordinate 1,561,061, forward strand.
TGCTTCCTTGAAAATAGTCCTCAACCAACCGAACTCTCAAATTCAAACAGAAAATTCAATCCTCGCCCTTTCCCACCCTTCCTGTTTATTTAATATGTAATTATTGAGATTCGATAAAATTATTATAATACTTACATTGATAAATTAAATTAAATTAAATTTAAATACAGGCGGGACCTTAGATATTTTTTTCATTTCATTGAGTGATTTTTCTAAATAACTTTTTCCTTTTGTATGCCGCGGGATTTATACATGTGTAACCATTAGCTACTGAAGTTTCAAAATTTGATCCAATTATAGCTACCTACACGACTGTAGTTTGCGGTAGTTAAATCAATAGGAAAGATATTTATTGTTTCAATCTGTTTAACCACATGAACATTCCAATATTTAACTTCATGTGCCTGCAGCACAGGCAGGCTTCCAAACCTGCTAACGAAAGGATATCTCATGAGTTAATCCTTAATAATAATAGTAATAAATTGACATAGACATGTGCATGACGTACAAACTGCACTTAAATAAATAATAATCAATTCATATATAGGTAATTCAACAAGAAATTTGCAAATTATTTGATCGAATTGAGAACGAACTCAATTCTTAATAAATTGAAACTAAATAACTATGAAAAGAAAAAAACAACACACACTGCTCTGACAGTGACACGGAAATCTATTAAATTTTCAAGAAATCATTTTCAGACTTCAGAATTACATGTGAAAGTAAATATATTTCATGCAAGTTAAATAACACGCATCTCTACTCCTTTCTATCCTGAGGTAATCTTCGCATTTCCCTAAAACTAGAACAACCCATTAATCCTTAACTATTTGCGAACAGTCATCTAATCTAACCCTACCTCTACTCCTCTTAACTCCTGTTTCTGCCTCTAATAGTCTCTGACTAGACCTTTTTGCTTGGTGGTGTTCTACCAACTTATCCCGCCTTTTCTTTATTTACTTCCATAGAGTCCTCTATTCATCTTTCTCTCTCATTCTAATGCCTCTTAATTTCTAACCTTCTCTATCCACGGTATCCTCAACGTTCGCCTGTAACACCACATTTCGAATGCTTTTAACCTTTTCTTTTCTGCATCGCTCGCCATCCATGTTTCGCACCCGTACAACGCCGCGCTCCGAACATACACCTTTAACAATCTTTTTCAAATTTCTATAGAATAGAAGTGAGTTCTTTTTACTGAAGGCGACTCAACCCTGCTCTATCCTCTGCTTTATATCCCTCCTACTCCTTCCGTCCTGACTTATCTGACTTCCTAGATAAAAAAAATCAGCCACTTTTTCTAATCTTTCGTCTCCTATCTTTATATTCGTTCATTCCCTACTTTTTATTCCCTTGCAAACAACTTCTTAAACAGCTATAAACTTTGCATAGCTGTTTAACTGAAAACTATCAAGAATTTTCTTTGTAGATTCCATAAAACTTTACAGAAGTATTTATTTTTATAAAGCGCAGTCAATGCTGCTTTTTGTTTTTAGTTTAATTTCGGTATGTCAACATTCGTTACTCGGTTAAAATGAAATATGTAAGCATCCACAATTCGGCAAGCAATAACTGAGTGACGCAAGCTGTAAAAACACAGCTGGAAGGATAATTCGAAATTGGCTGTTAAGAGGGTTCCACACAGCGAACTAAACTGAATTGTACCGATTTGACGACACTTCTAACATAAACTTTTGCTTAACGAGGAGAATATCAAACTTGTTCTGAGCGGTTCTCGAGTAATAATTGCGGTATTGTAATTGAAGAAGCTTATAGTTAAATTATCTCCCTTTATTCGTTATCTATTGCAAACAAAAAGACTGCACTTGGTCATGTTCTATCTATGTTAGGTATTTCTAGCTTAAATTAAATTGAAATAATCAATCAAATTCTGAGTACGAAGTTTAATAAGCATTTATCACTAACTATTGAACATCCCAAAGATGTGAATCCTAATATTCGCATTATTTCCTATCTGTCGTGGTTGTTTTAATAGGTAATTGGTTATTGCGTCAAAAAACAAACGAGCAATTAATAGTTCATGGTTGCTCATTATTACGAACGTTGTTCAGTTAATACATTAACAAAAACTAAATAAGTAATTAAACAGGTAGCTGTGTCTGAGCTCATACATTTATTCGTTTTATTAAATGAAATTTGCTCATTGGAATTTAGGTCATGGTTAATTTATTCTACTGTTTTTACATTTATCAACATCACCATAATAGGGTCGTCATTTTGAAGACTAGTTTGACGCGTACCTCAACTCACATTCTCAACTATTTACAAGTAGTAATACTGTCTAGGATCTAAGTCTTCCTTTGCTCCTTCTTGCTCCTGTTTCTGTTTCCAGTATGTCTCTTGGTTCTTCGTACTTCTGCTTTTACCCTATTCGAGGTTACACTGTTTATTCAAAAGTTTTGGGACTAATTTTGTATAAAATCTGCAACTAACGCGGTTATTCAACGGCTGTACTATGCAGTGTCATTCCTTATTGTTCATCTATAGTGTCCAGCTGTATTCCTTGGAAGTAGATGTGTTTTGTCACTACGTCACAATTTTCGCGATGGAACAACGTGCTGCAATCAAATTTTGTTTCAAATTGGGAAAAAGTTGTTTGAAAACATTCGAGTTCCTGAAAACTGCTTATGGAAATGATTGTTTAAGTCAACGCAAAATGTTTGAGTGGTATGTGCAGTCCAAGAACAGTCGACAATAGCAAGAAGAAGATCCGCGAGAGAGACGATAATATCCACAAGGAATTTGTGTTCCCAGTTCAAACAGTAAATGGGACACTTTAAAGTGGTCCTGGTCCGAATTTTGAAACAGATTGAACGAGTGGGATCGGATCAGTGACTGTAGTTCCTTTTGCGCGGCAATACTTCAGACCCTTCCTTGAAACTCGTTACATAATTTTTGGGCTAAAACTCATTCACCATCATTTCCCACCCACCCTACTTGCCAGAATTGGCTCCGTCAGATCTTTCTTTATTTTCTAAATTGAAAATTGCAATGAAAGGAGGATGTTTGAAGATGTTGAGGTGATTCAGAGGAATGTAATCGTGACTCTGAAAACTATTCCAGAAGAGGAGTTCTCCATTTCTCCATGCCGTTCCAACGACAGTGTGAGGTCAGAAAAATTTGTATAGAACGAGAAGGAAATGATGCTCAAAATTAAATAAAATCTTTTTCCTAAACCTTTTCTTCTTTCATTAAAATGAACTGTGTAGGTATAAGAATTGATGTAAATTTTTCAGTGTTTGACTGAATTATTTAATTGCAGAATCCTATCAGTCGTTACAGCTCCAAATAAACACAAAATCGCTCTATAGCTACCCTATAATACCTACCTAAATAACCGTAATTGGTAATTTAATGGTCGACCAAATCAATTAAACCAGAATGTTATTAATTTCTCAAATTCCGAAATTGTAAAATAACTCTCACCGACTAAAATATCATCAGTACAGGTTTGAATTTTGTTTTAAAAAAAGCTTTAGGATGTATGTCATGAAACCTATTGAGGCCTAGACAATTAATACGTCATCAATGATTTCAAATACAAAAGAAATCGCTTCTATTCGCAATTAATTTCCGCACAATTAATAAGAAATTGGTTTATTGTAAAATTTTAGCTCTGCATTTATTGATAGTGTGCATTTTTTGTCGGAAGACCGTTCTCAATAAAAATGATTTTCTGAATGCCACCTGTTTAATATCCCTTGGATTAAATTCTTCGAGTTTTTAATGGATTTCTGTCAAGTTTTAGTTGTGTTTCTAGTACCAAGGTATAATACCTACATGCATCAATAATAAAAGCTATGCATTTTTGATGAGGTTTAGTGAGTTTAATCTTGAGAAAAGCAACATTTCCTATGAATGTGAATGCAAATACATTTTTGAAATATCCCTCCTTCGTCCTACAAAATAAATATTTTAGAAAACTGGAAATGAAAAATTTCCTGTTGAGCATTAAATGCCGCTCGTAAAACTTCGTCACGTACTATGTAAAATACAGAAGCTTTTTATTGCTTTAATATAATAAGTGGGAGCACATTCAAAGCAACAGCTCTTTGAATACATTACCCACTGTTTTGCTCAAATATTCCAATCATACAGGGTGTTCCGAATCACCCTACCCTATCTATAACGTATATAGTCGTTTTGCGTTTAAAACCAAAACCTTTTTATAACAAAAAGAAAATTCAATTTTTCTAGCACAACAGGCCTTTTATGGCTTCTTATTCTTCGTCAAACAGTAAGCAATTTCTACAAATGTTTCTCCTTAATGCATTGTTCATTTCTGAAATTACTTTTAAATTGGTTGTATACACGCGCACCTGGTTATAGATTTTGGTAAAGTCAAGAAAATTAACTATATTAATTGTTCTGCTAGAAATAAATGAATAAAGTTTTAGAAGAAATGTTGATGGCAATTATGATCTCAAAGGGTAGGTACATAAGAATTACTTGAATTGTTAGAAATAACAAAATTTTATTCTACAGAATATATTATTTGTTAAAATAGATAGGGACCTAAGAAACATAAAAAATTGGAATTATATTAAGANGAAATTGCATTGAGAATCTTTTTAAACGTGATGGTAACTGACTGTAGTGGCGAACGCTCCTTCTTTAAACGGAAAAGAATAAAAAATAAGTTAAGAGACGAACAATGCTTCAAGAAAGATTGATCAGTCCATAGAATGGGATATGCTCAAAGACAAAGAGTTTGAACAACTAGTTGACAATTTTTCATATCTGAAAACTAGAAGGGTGCCTTTTCATGTTGCCGTATTGTTGCTGTTGTCGGCCATCATTCTTTTTCAATTGTTGTCGTATTGTCACTGATGTCGGCCATTATGCTTTTTTAATTTCTGGCAAAAAGGACGTCTCCTTACAACGATGTATCTACCTTGACAAACACCCTTCCTATAGGAGACGGAACGTCAGTCGAATTTTTCAATCAATAATTTTTTACAACCCTTATGTTGGCTCTGATTCCTTAACGGAAATATTAGAAAGGGAAAGAAATGGTAACTACTCATATAGAGAAAATTCCCATTACTTTCCCTTTCCAATTTACAGAAAAACCTGTACCTACCAAAGGGCTAGATGTGGTAAATTTTGTTAAATAAAATGGTGTAATAAATTTTAATTGCGGGTTATGAAATAGAAATAAGAAATGTATAATAATCTATCTGACTTAAGTAGATGAGAATTTGTTGTCACAGTTTTAAAGAGATAAATATGTCGTGAAGGCATTTCTTTATTTATTTGCTGATTAATTTTTATACGATGTTAGATCCGAAAGTATGAAATATCAGATGCATAATCCAAGGAATAAATAACTAATAATAAATTCATCTACTGCTGTTGATTCCTCACAATGAGCTAACGAAACCACTTAGGCCTGTGGGGCTGATAATTCTTATTTAATGACCAACAGATGTTAGAAGTTTTATCGAATTTTGGCTGAGCATCAACGTTTCGCAAACATTTCAACCTGATTTGTCATGGCAACGAAAGCAAAATTTCTGTACCTATAGCTTCAGACAAATAGTTAATTATGTATTAGGGGTCTTTAGAATGTTCGTTCTGTTTGTTATTTTTGTTTTTTTATTTAACAAATTTCAAATTTATATGCATGTATATTACTCAAAAGTAATGAGTCTTCAACATATTGTTATACCTACATACATTATTTGAATATTCTACTTGACTATACGCGGGGAAAACTAAATTTTTATGACAACGCTAAAATTACAATTTTCGATTGTAAATGACTGAATTTGGGGTTGAAATAGTAGAATATAATACCTAATCCTCAATAGTGAGATCCACCGATTATCGGATGGGTACCTACCCGTCCTTATTTCTAGGAGAAATAACATTTTAGAACAATAGTAAAAATTGCAGAATTTGTTTTATCACTCCTTCAAACTTTATTTATATGTATACACTGTGGTGCTTATATTTACCAGAATTGATCATGTAACCAGATCGAAATTCATTTAATGTAAATTGGAACAGCAGCGTTTTAGCCTACCGACCTGAATCTAATTTAGCTTACAAACACGGACGGAACAGAAATGTTAGTTTCTAGGGAACATTACTTATGAATAATTAATGAAAATACATCATTGGTCAAAGGTTAGAGACTTCGTGAAAAGCGACATTCCCGATTTACATATGTCTCACAAAGGAAAAATAACATTTGCAGTCTTTGTTCCGTTTTGTTCCCAATCTGCATTTATAAATGAATGTATGCAAACTGTTTCTTTGAATGTTGCATAATACACCATGTCTTGCTGCAGATTTCTTTTGCGAGCCAAAGGAACGAATATACAGTTTACGAATTACTTTTTTGAAGATTCAGCGTCTGATACTTATTTATTTAGGAATACTACTTAAATAATTATACTGTACCATATAACATTAATCAGCGGAAATGACAGCTTAGCTTCAATATTAGACTGTGTTCTTCCTCAGGGAATAGCCATGACGAACGCTTCGAAAAAGACCAGTAGCGATGTACATTTGAAAATTCCTGTCGCATCTGCAGGAGTAAAATCTCAACAATCACGAACAACAATCCTGGGAAATAATACTTAGTAATGCTGAGTTCAAATAGTTTTGAGCTGATATTAAATTGTTTCACTTCTTGGATTTATTATTAACTGGCGTATCTCTCCAAGGAGTTTTATAGAATTGACCACTGTAATTTTAAACATGTAACGGAAATCTTAAATGAGACATTTAGAAGAACTTTTGTAGGATTAATTTCAATACTTGCATTAAAGTTAATTAATTTTTAAATTAATTTTTACTACTACGTTCACTGTTGTTGATGTTAACTATAGTATTGTGCAATAAAGCCTTTATAACTTTTGCAAGAGTAAGTCAAACGTTAGTATTTCGGACAAATCACCAGGTATATGCCATTCACTTAGTGGTTGAAATAATTTAATTTGTTTTGTAAAGCTGTAAGACCAAAATTACTTATATTTTTTCAATTCAATTGCCTACCGCAAAACGTTGATTTCCTATTTTTTAAACTTCTAAACGGGCCCCTCTTTTCCACCGGGTACTCTGGGCAAGTGCCCAGGGCCCCACGATCAACGGAGGCCCCCTATACAGTTTCTGCCAGATCCATCCGCCAACCAAAAGTCGATAATTATTTTAAGAAAATTAATCAATAATTGCTGTTAGAATATTTACTTGCATAATCGCTTTTGCATGCTATAAACGCGAGCATACCTAAATGTAGGTGATTCTTCAAACATTTATATATTCTGACATTTTATTACTTCGAATCGCTCTCCAAAGAGAAGAACACAGAATCTGACTACAAAGACTTGTCTCAAAGAATAAGACTTAGAAGTTCGCGCTAGATATTTTCAAGCGTGCATCTAAAACAGCGATTGGTTATTGTTGACATTGTTTTTCGCTTGAAAACTCCAAATCCCGAGACAAAGTTGCAAAGAATTTTGCTGCTATGAAAATGTTAACGAGAAAGAGTTAGAAATAGAATGTCTGTATTTGGCAAAGTAATAGTATTCCAGAAGTTTTGATAAAAAACCGAGTTGAAGACACATTTCCAAATGTAGAAATTGCATTGAGAATCTTTTTAAACGTGATGGTAACTGACTGTAGTGGCGAACGCTCCTTCTTTAAACGGAAAAGAATAAAAAATAAGTTAAGAGACGAACAATGCTTCAAGAAAGATTGATCAGTCCATAGAATGGGATATGCTCAAAGACAAAGAGTTTGAACAACTGGTTGACAATTTTTCATATCTGAAAACTAGAAGGGTGCCTTTTCAAAAAACACAATTTTAAGTACTAACCTGAGAATGATATTAGAGTTACGTTTTCGAGTCATATTACAATTATCTGTTCATTTATGTGAATGTAAAGAAACAAATAACAAACCAAAATAATTCTGTGTCAAAGCTGTAGGGGCCCCGGTAAGCTTATGTTCTCAGGGCCTCCAATAGGTTAAAGACGGCCCTGCTTCTAAATGTTTCATTAAGTTCTACTGTTATAATTTAGTGAATATGTACATTTATTGGCAATGATTTCTCAAGCAATTAAATTATATAGTATTTATTGCCCCTCGGGTGTTCATGTCTTCATTCGTTATTCCAGATTGCATGCGCTGCGTGTACATACTAATGCACAACCCTGAAAATTGTAAACGGTTTCGAATAGTCAGTGTGTTCATTTATGCCATCGAAATGCATAATAGATATGAGCACATGTGGAAAATAGAATTATTAAACGAGGCAAACATACGCTAACGTTGATTAATACAACCTTCATTGAAGCCATAATATCTGCTAAATTCGTAACTAACACTGAAAACGTTTTATAAACAAAACATACTATCATGAAAATACAAGGATATTTTAATAAACATTGTATTACATAAGTTTCAAAACGTTAATGCTGTCTTTAGGACCAACATAATTCCTGTAATTTGTTGATTATATAGTTACGATTGAATAAAGAATATCTACCTATTGAAATTATTGGATTGTAATTTATCGAAACCGTCGATTAGGCTTCAAAATAAAGTATAATGTTATCTTTCAATAATTAGACTGACATGCAAGTCAAGTTAATTCGAATCTATTAACTTTTAATAAAATTTTCCTTTTTTATGCCTTCCCATTCGGAAAATACTTTCACAACAATGAATACGTCCAAAGAATAACCGATTTTGAACAGAATATATCGATAAATAATTGGGTCAACATTCATCATCATCATCATCATCATAAGGTCATCAGTCCTTAGACTGGTTGGACACGTACCTCCACTCTTTCCTATCCTGAGCTAAACTTCGCATCTCCCTAAAACTAGAACAGCCCACATCCTTAACTATTTGCGAAGAGTAATCTAATCTAGGTCTACCTCTACCCCTCCTAACTCCTGTTTCTGCCTCTAATATGNTTTAAAGTTTAACTCAACCTAAACAAATTTGTTTATCTTATAATACCGAAAATACACATTTCGAGAGAAACTAAAATTAGTTTAAATGAAGTGGTATTTTCCGGGTTAATTGGCCATAGTTGAAAATGACAATGACAATTTATACGAGCTCGTCGTTATTTTCTGCAAACTTCATTTGACAGTAACTCCCTTAAGAGCCTCATTTCTGTATCTGAAGTAATTTTGTCCGTCTAAAGGTGTTACCCACATAATTGTCCTCGCAGCTACAAATATGATAATTTAGAGAAGACACGCTCTCATTTGCGCAAGTGTAACTACGAGTTCATAATTTTCGGCAAATGGTTAAGCCGGGAATATAACAAAGTTGGCAACATTACTAATATAAACTCTCCTGTTAGCAGCATAATTTTCCAAATAGGTACATAATAGAGTAACGGAAAATGTCGTAAAGGAAGCTGTTTATTAAGTTACCACTTAACCCGAGATTACCGCTCGCCATTATCCCTGGTCATACCATGCCTAATTTACATGTTCTGCCGACATCCAGAATTCTCGTTCGAAACGGGAACCACACGTAATACGAATACCAAAATACCACTTTAACGCAAAACACGTCCCGACAGTTTGAAAATCCTTCAATAATTTCAAAATTGAACAGTATATCACATTTACTTAGGCGGTTTTCAAATGTTCGGGCAATGTAATATGTTTTAAACGAAAATTTTGTCTCTCGTATAAAATATGAGAGGGGTGAGCTTTTAAAATAAACGCGTGACAAGGCTGTAGTTGAAAGGGAAGAAACATTTCTGCTGGAACGATTATTACTTATCATACATTTCAAATGCAGATGCTGCAGAACGAAGGGGGTGGAAAACACAACGTATTACACGATTTCCTATTAAAACGTGCCCTAATGATTGCATGGGAAAAACTGATTTCCGTTGTTTATGACTTGAAGCTAACAATAAAACCAAAAGTACGTATTTAAGACTTCTTCAAAGCTAATTTTAAACCTATTTTATTCTGGGGTTTTGATATGCAGGTGCCCGAGATAAAAATGTTCAGTCTCTCAGAGTCTTTGAAAGCGAGACTCGAATCTCCGTTTCTCATCGACTCTCTCAGGTGTCGCTGTGAGAGAGACTGTCGAGAGACTGTGAAAAAAAAAAGCGAGATCCTCATTTCGTATCCAGTCTCTGAACAAGAGACTCGAATCTTTCAATAAGTGGTGTCTCGATAGACATGGTTCAACATATTTCAGAGATCCCAGTCTTTCTACGAGAGACTCCAGTCTCTCAGGTTTTCAGTTTTATTCATTCAGTATCTCTGTGAGAGAGTCAAACCTCTGAATTAACAATTTTATCGTTCGAGTCTCTCATACAGAGACTGTGAGAGATCCATAAAAACACCTATGCAATAACTGAGACACTGAAAAATACTGTGAGACACACTCTCAGAGAAGATAAAAGACTCTGAGAGACTGGAGAGAGACTAAAAGTTTTTGTCTAAGGTTGGAGAGAGAGTTAGAAGTTTCTATAAAAGAATCCGATTGCGTTTTTACACAGACTACTCTACCTAATATTGACAATTCGACATGTAGTATGTCACTATATAGTAAATAAATTGAAAACGATGAAAGAAAATAGAAATAAGAAAAGAAATAATAAAAGTACGAGAGGAGGAACGAATTAATTATATATTGTCTATGCATGCATTAGAGGAATAGTTTTTTAATGATTCAGCTAGTGAAAAATTAACAGCATTTAATTAAAAATTGATAATGTTGACGACTTAGATTTGCAGATGATATAGCAGTATTAGCATCTAGCAAGGAGGACTTAGAGATAGATTTAAATAAAATGGAAGCGGTACTGACAGATCAGTACTGTATGAAAATAAATAAAAGTAAAACTAAAATACTGATATGCAAGGGAAGAAAAAGTAGGGAAAGAGCGAATATAAAGATAGGAGACGAAAAATTAGAAGAAGTGGCTGATTTTAGATACCTAGGAAGTCAGATAAGTGAGGATGGAAGGAGTAGTAGGGATATAAAGCAGAGGA
>NW_020438897.1:1572666-1573601 GCF_000699045.2 Agrilus planipennis
TTTAATAATTAAATATTTCGTTTCAAGCATTTTATTTTAAATATATCTCAAATAATCACGTTTACGGCAAATTTTCATTGAAATTATAATAAACTATACTTAATGCAAGACCAGAATCATTTAAATATACGATTCGTAATGAACATTAATGAGCATAATGTTCTCGGTCAACTGATTTACCTACCACATGTGGATAGGGATTTAAAAATTTTGGATTTTCATCGCCTTGTCGTAAACAGCTCCTAAAGATGACAAAAAGTGGGTTAGTCAATTATCTGTCGGAACTGCCTACGGCGTGCTGATGTGAAGTAATGAGATCAAATCGTCGTCCAAGACTAAACTGACAGTTTCAACAGACTACTGATCAAAAAATTAACTTGTGTCGTTAGTTCAATTTGATAAGTTGATATACTTAATTGAAGTAAGGGATCTTATCGAACATTACTGAATTTTCAGCAGATGGCGTTCGCTTCGTCATCTGTAATTATTCAATTACATTTCAATGTTCATTAAATAAATTTTTCGAAAACTGTTTTATTACGTTTAATCTAATTACAATAAAATGCAGCAAAAAAATGCATTTAGATACCTACTGGAACTTAATAGTACAAAATACAAAAGCTTCCTCTACTAGAAACAAGGAAAATTATGAGTCAAGGAGCTAAACTGCAACTGCGGTGTATCTATTCACTTATACTAATTGAAATGAGCTTATGTTGTAATTTATTATATATACATATGGCATTTTTATCTATTAACGTCACGCACGATAAAAAACATACATGTAAAGACAAACAAATATATATATATATACGAGGGTGGATTGATAAGTTTCCGGCCTAACCAAGAGATGACGCCACTAGGCCTACCTTGAGGTGACATTCTATAGTACCATCCTTGGATAGCTTGTAGCTATAGTTTCAGCCCGATCTCCT
>NW_020438897.1:1574251-1639114 GCF_000699045.2 Agrilus planipennis
ACATATTAGAGGCAGAAACAGGAGTTAGGAGGGGTAGAGGTAGACCTAGATTGGATTACTGTTCGCAAATAGTTAAGGATGTGGGTTGTTCTAGTTTTAGGGAAATGCGAAGTTTGGCTCAGGATAGGAAAGAGTGGAGGTACGTGTCCAACCAGTCTTAGGACTGATGACCTTATGATGATGATGATGATGATGAATGTTGACGACTGTTGGAAAATAAAGAAAGTCAATGTGTTAACCATAAGATAGTACTATGCAAAAATACTTTTTTAAAATATTTCGTACAAATATGTATATATTTTACTGTTTATTTTTCAAGATAATTTATTTACCTACAGTTTAATTGATTAACTATACAATTGATTTAACAAACTTCTTTTTTGTGGCATCTTTTTCATCGGTAACAGAAACCATTATTTTATACAGAAAACACACACATTCATATTACCACAGAAAAAAGAAATATTTATTAATATTGCCCTCAAAGGGGCTAGTCAAATATACGTATAATAATATGTAAGGCAGTACGTAGATTGTTAGAACGGAAGGCGCCGTTGTTTTTGTGCAAAAATTTTATAAATATACCTGATTGAAGCATTTCAATATAGTCTTATCTCATAATTTAATGGCTTGGTAAAATATTCTTGGCATTTCCATTTCTGCCGTTATATTTCATCGTGGTTGCTTAACAAGGAATTTTAATATCTTTATAACGCAAGGTTGGTGATAATGAAAAAGATCGAATGAAATATTCATCATATTGGTGTTATGTTCCAGTAATCCTTGCGGTTTACGATAAATTTGCTCCCGCACGAATGTTTAGGGTAGGTCAAGCGGTGTACATCGTAACACCAAAACGTTGTAAATCTAGCACTGCTTCATTATACGGTACAATTAATTTACTCTTTGATTGCTCTATAAATCCTAATTAACCGCATACATTAGCAAAAATGAAATCCAATTTCGTAGGAGGAATAATAATAAAATTTTGAATTATATTTTTTTCCAGGGTGGTAGTTAAATGGTTAAACAACTTTATGTTTTTTCAGACTTTTAAAGTGTTACTGCTTGTACACAGGTTTTAACTTAATTTTAAACATTCTTTTAGTAGTTCAACATGAAAGAATGTTTAAAATTAAGTTAAAACCTGTGTACAACCAGTAACACTCTAAAAGTCTGAAGATGGTTAAATAAACCCTGGAAAAATTATATAATATGAAATTTACGGTCAGGAATATAACTTAAAATAAAATATTGAAAGACAAAAGTTTTACAAATAAGAAAATTTTTAATACTAGTCATAGGTAAAGTGACAGTCTGGTGAATTAATATCCTTGCTAATTACAATGAAAGTTCATGTAACTTTGCTTGTTTTTTTTTTATGACCGCATGATGGATAAACTGGAGCAAGTAACAGGTTCTACCACAGCTTTTATCTATGACTGTAAATAAAACGGATATTTCAGAAACTCTATTATCATTCACATGTGCTGATATGTTGGAAAGTTCCAAGTAAACTTTACTAACTGGGCCACAGGGACAATTACGGAGCAGGAAAGAGAACAGAATAGGAAAATTATTGTTCGTTATTCTCTAAGGTATTTTAAAGAAAACGCATCGCGGGCACGAAGGTACACTTAAGGAAAAAAGAAATCCTGGTAAAACCAAATTTGACAAACTTTTTCAAGATAAAATGGAAATGTCAGTAGATAGTAGACAAACTAAAGTTCTTAATAATATATATTGAGGATCTTAAAAAAGAAACTGATTTACTATATTGCAAATCGTTTTAGATTTAATTGAATTAAAAATTAAAGGTTTGTTGTACATAGGACTGTGTTGGGGGTAAAGTTTATGTTTGGTGCTGTGTTATTTTGTACATAACTGTATATATTTTATGTATATTTTCTGAAATAGTTTATTTTATTAGGTTTGTACAGTTACCTACCCCAAAAGATGCCTGTTTAGGACGTGTCGCTTTCTTCAGTATTATAAACACTAAAATTTGGAATCATTCATTTATATTCAAAAATTCACATTCAACGAATTCATATTCAACATTCAATTCAAGTCAATTATAATTCAACCAAAACCAAATCAACAATTCTGCCAATCAAAAACTCAATAATAAAAACCAACATTTTTTGTATGTACAACAACCAAATTGGATACAATTTATTAAGGCAAAAAGTGTTTATCGATAGTGTAAATATTAAGTTAAGTGTAAATAAAAAACATTAATTAAGGAGGATACAGTTCATTTCATTCGAAGTGGTAATAACCAAAAGAACGAAAGGCGGGATACCACCACATCCGACAGTTTATTTTGTAATTTAATCCCCGTTCATATTGAAACATTTCTCTCAACCTGTGTTTTTGTATTCCGTCATTGAAGTGTTCTATTTATTTTCCTCGGATCCAAGTATTAGGCATCGTTGCTGAAGTCACCTTGATTGTCCGTCAAATTAGAAGAGTGTGACGAATGAAGAATAGGGTAGAGTACCTAGTTCGTTGGTCGTTTTAAATTAAATTCTTCTATTTTGTCACTAAAGAATTCTAGTTATTTTCCAGAGATTTAAATAAGGATATCGTTGCTATAGTCACCTTGATTATCAGTCAAATCTGAAGAGTTTGGTAGATACAGAACAGACCCCACCTTGAGCAATACACTGTAGGGTGGTTTTCTATTTTCCTATTCTGTTACTGTAGAATTCTAGTTGTTTTCCTCAGATCCAAGTATTAGACATCGTTGCTAGACTCACCTTGTTTGTCAGTCAAATTCGAAGAGTATGGTGGTTGAAAAGTAGGTCCTAAATTATGCGATGCAGTGCAGGGTGGTTCGTTGGTCGTTTTAAATTACATTTTTCTATTCTGTCACCGATGGATTCTAGTTATTTTCCAGAAATCCAAATAGGTATATCGTTGCTGAAATCACCTTGATTATACTCAAATATGAAGAGGTGGCGGATGCACAATAGTCCCCGACTTGAGCAATACAGTGCAGGATGGTTAGTGGGTCTTTTTAAATAAGTTTTTCCATTCTGATACAGAAAAATATTCTAGTGGTTTTCCAGAAATCCAAGTAGGTTTGTAATTGCTGCAGCCACTATCAGTTAAATCAGAAGACTGTGACGGATACACCATAGGTCCCAAATTAAGCATGCAGTGCAGGGTGGTCTGCCGGTCGTTTTGAATTGAAACTTTATCTTCTTTTAACGTTTCTCGTTAGTTAGTCGTAAAGACTGGTCGTCCGCTATGCGGTGGATCTTCAATTTGTGTTTTCTACGGAAATTTCAGCACCCACTTATTAACCATCTAAAGTATCAGTACGAAAAATATCTGAAGGATTAATATTTTCTGCTGATTCAAGATTTTGGTTTTAAGCACTGATTTAACTGCGTTTTCGTGATGCTCGTACAGATCTGACGAAGGAAGCTGACGAGCGGTCGCGCAGGTGCTTGCCCATTTATGACCTATTTGGGTAAGTCACTTGGAACCGATACATAAATAAGCTTTCAGTAGGCGTAAATTATAGTATTAATACAGATGGGACAGTAGCGTACTAGGAAATAATGCAGAAACATAACTTACCAAAAAGGAAAAATAATCCTATTGCTTTTGTTTTATAGTTAGTTTTCACATTCACTGTCATCATGGGAATCTCTATCACTGTCACTAACATCAACAATTAGTTCTTCTGTTTGTCTGTCTATTACTTGCTCACTAGTCCCTATTTTTAAATATTTAATCTACGCCCGTGATAGGAATACTGAAGAAAGAGGGCTGCAATTGTTATATTTAAAACTGCCTACTTTTGCCACCGCGCATCCACGCCATTTTAAAACTTCCGCCAGTTTCCAGCGTCAGGCCTGTAGATGACTTGAAATTAACGACTAATAGAGGCGAACCTGTTATAAAGGGCTTAAGCTTAAGATTTTGTTTAGTTAAGTTTTGCGTAGCTACCATCACGTACAGCTCGACAGACAAAACTTTTCGGTCAGTTCTTGTATTAATATGCTACAATTAGTATACAAGGTTTTGGTAATAATAGTAATGAAAAATATATTTCCTGAAATTTTCGTCAATTTCGAAAATTAACAGGGACTCAGTAAATCGTAGATTTAGTTAGTTGACTAAACTGTTTGCTATGCGAGCCATGTAGTTTATAATTCCAAACATCCCCAAAGATGGTCCTTGTTACCTATTTCCGTATACACCATAGGTCCCTAATTAAGCATGCAGTGCAGGGTGGTCTGCCGGTCGTTTTGAATTGAAACGTTATCTTCTTTTAACGTTTCTCGTTAGTTAGTCGTAAAGACTGGTCGTCCGCTATGCGGTGGATCTTCAATTTGTGTTTTCTACGGAAATTTCAGCACCCACTTATTAACCATCTAAAGTATCAGTACGAAAAATATCTGAAGGATTAATATTTTCTGCTGATTCAAGATTTTGGTTTTAAGCACTGATTTAACTGCGTTTTCGTGATGCTCGTACAGATCTGACGAAGGAAGCTGACGAGCGGTCGCGCAGGTGCTTGCCCATTTATGACCTATTTGGGTAAGTCACTTGGAACCGATACATAAATAAGCTTTCAGTAGGCGTAAATTATAGTATTAATACAGATGGGACAGTAGCGTACTAGGAAATAATGCAGAAACATAACTTACCAAAAAGGAAAAATAATCCTATTGCTTTTGTTTTATAGTTAGTTTTCACATTCACTGTCATCATGGGAATCTCTATCACTGTCACTAACATCAACAATTAGTTCTTCTGTTTGTCTGTCTATTACTTGCTCACTAGTCCCTATTTTTAAATATTTAATCTACGCCCGTGATAGGAATACTGAAGAAAGAGGGCTGCAATTGTTATATTTAAAACTGCCTACTTTTGCCACCGCGCATCCACGCCATTTTAAAACTTCCGCCAGTTTCCAGCGTCAGGCCTGTAGATGACTTGAAATTAACGACTAATAGAGNCTTTTCAGACAAAATGAATTTATCGGTAGACCTTTTGAATTTTAAAGTTTAACTCAACCTAAACAAATTTGTTTATCTTATAATACCGAAAATACACATTTCGAGAGAAACTAAAATTAGTTTAAATGAAGTGGTATTTTCCGGGTTAATTGGCCATAGTTGAAAATGACAATGACAATTTATACGAGCTCGTCGTTATTTTCTGCAAACTTCATTTGACAGTAACTCCCTTAAGAGCCTCATTTCTGTATCTGAAGTAATTTTGTCCGTCTAAAGGTGTTACCCACATAATTGTCCTCGCAGCTACAAATATGATAATTTAGAGAAGACACGCTCTCATTTGCGCAAGTGTAACTACGAGTTCATAATTTTCGGCAAATGGTTAAGCCGGGAATATAACAAAGTTGGCAACATTACTAATATAAACTCTCCTGTTAGCAGCATAATTTTCCAAATAGGTACATAATAGAGTAACGGAAAATGTCGTAAAGGAAGCTGTTTATTAAGTTACCACTTAACCCGAGATTACCGCTCGCCATTATCCCTGGTCATACCATGCCTAATTTACATGTTCTGCCGACATCCAGAATTCTCGTTCGAAACGGGAACCACACGTAATACGAATACCAAAATACCACTTTAACGCAAAACACGTCCCGACAGTTTGAAAATCCTTCAATAATTTCAAAATTGAACAGTATATCACATTTACTTAGGCGGTTTTCAAATGTTCGGGCAATGTAATATGTTTTAAACGAAAATTTTGTCTCTCGTATAAAATATGAGAGGGGTGAGCTTTTAAAATAAACGCGTGACAAGGCTGTAGTTGAAAGGGAAGAAACATTTCTGCTGGAACGATTATTACTTATCATACATTTCAAATGCAGATGCTGCAGAACGAAGGGGGTGGAAAACACAACGTATTACACGATTTCCTATTAAAACGTGCCCTAATGATTGCATGGGAAAAACTGATTTCCGTTGTTTATGACTTGAAGCTAACAATAAAACCAAAAGTACGTATTTAAGACTTCTTCAAAGCTAATTTTAAACCTATTTTATTCTGGGGTTTTGATATGCAGGTGCCCGAGATAAAAATGTTCAGTCTCTCAGAGTCTTTGAAAGCGAGACTCGAATCTCCGTTTCTCATCGACTCTCTCAGGTGTCGCTGTGAGAGAGACTGTCGAGAGACTGTGAAAAAAAAAAGCGAGATCCTCATTTCGTATCCAGTCTCTGAACAAGAGACTCGAATCTTTCAATAAGTGGTGTCTCGATAGACATGGTTCAACATATTTCAGAGATCCCAGTCTTTCTACGAGAGACTCCAGTCTCTCAGGTTTTCAGTTTTATTCATTCAGTATCTCTGTGAGAGAGTCAAACCTCTGAATTAACAATTTTATCGTTCGAGTCTCTCATACAGAGACTGTGAGAGATCCATAAAAACACCTATGCAATAACTGAGACACTGAAAAATACTGTGAGACACACTCTCAGAGAAGATAAAAGACTCTGAGAGACTGGAGAGAGACTAAAAGTTTTTGTCTAAGGTTGGAGAGAGAGTTAGAAGTTTCTATAAAAGAATCCGATTGCGTTTTTACACAGACTACTCTACCTAATATTGACAATTCGACATGTAGTATGTCACTATATAGTAAATAAATTTAAAACAAGATTGTGAAAGGCGCTCTCAGAGACGCTGAAAGACTAAGAGACTGAAAGTTTTTGTCCAGGGTGTTTAACAAAATTAAAATAAAGTTAAACAAAACGCAAAATTTATATTTATAGAAATCCACGCGTGCAGGATCGCAAGTAAGAGACAGTTTAAGAATATAAATTTAGATAACTTATTAACCTTTCAGGAAAGCACCCACTTTAAAAGCTATCGTTTAAAGCTTCCTATTCGAAAATCCTCTTGACAACGTAGCTAATTTTGGATATCACGTGATGCAGATTAATTGAGTTAAATTTAATAAGCTGTTGTATGGCTAGAATTCGGGATGATTAGTTGGTAATTATTCATATTCACCGACCTCTCTTGCTTCTATCATTTGCATCCAGCTGTGGCTTTAGAGGGAAGTCCAAACTGCTGTTAACCTCTACAATTTCTGACAAGAGGGTTAAGGGGTAACCCGAGTCGAAAAATTTTAGTTGTAAATCTAAAATTGGTAATTGATAATTTCAGCTGTTTTGTTCCAATATATTAGTACGATTTTATCCTTAATTTTGGGCCCACTACTGATTTTCTCTGCCGAGCTGATGTTCATATGATTTGTTCTCATATTCATCCGTTTTTCCTCCCGTTTGAATTCCAATTGATTTTGTCTTTTTGATCATATGCTAAATATAAATGAATGTATAATATTACAATCAAAATATGTTTTTGCAGAGTGCTGAACTAGCATTTAAAAAGTTGAAGAGATTATTTGAATCTGTTTTTCTCAATACCGCTGATAAACGAAATAACTTTCCGATATGTGTGACCAGAAACAGCAAATATGGAAGTTAGTTAATTGCCAGGAGACGGTCTTGAAGTGAAATAAATGCTTTTCTTTCTATCATAGACGTTACTATTACCATTAGCTGGTGTAGGCTTAGGTACTACCCAATTCAAACTGTCACAGTTTTGGTATTGATCTTGGGTATTTGTTTTGGTCCTGATCAAATATTTTTACTTTTGGTCTTGGTCTTGGTCTTGTTGATATAATACCTGTCTTCGGTTTGGTGTTGGTCTTACTACGTGTTAAGTCTTGGTCTTACTAATTTAATTTGATACTTACCCTTTCTCCAACATATAAAATGACCTTTTAGTTAACAAATAGTACAAAGTACTTGAAGAAAGTAAAAAATATCGAAAAAAAAATAGTTTGTCTATATATTTTAACAATGTTTTATTTAGACATAAGAACAGCGAACACTTTTTTTAGAACCCTTATTTCAATCAATGGTAATGCTTCTTTTTTTGTATTTAGTGTTAAAATCTAGTAAAGAAAACCGAAAACTTCTAATACTAAAAATGCTTTGTTCCGATAAAATAATATATTAAAGTTGCTTCAAACAGTTTAATCCACCGGAGGTAATAATATTTCGTTAAGTCTTGAGTATTTATAGTAGAATGAAGATTCGGGCTATAGGGCCGTGGTCTAACTGAACTATTGTGTCCAGACGTTTCGTCAGCTACTACGGCTGGCTGACATCCTCAACAGCGACTGAGACTTTGAGATATAATCTACGCTCACGTTGTCAACGCAGCACTACCACTGAGGATGTCAGCCGCAGTAGCTGACGAAACGTCTGGACACAATAGTTCACTTAGACCACGGCCCTACAGCCCGAATCTTCGTTCTACTATGGATTCCGGCCGTGAAAGCCTTTGTTCTTATATTATATTGAGTATTTGTCTTTTTATAGGTACACTAATAATTTAGAAATTTAACTTGAATTTGTTCGTTGGAATAACAGATGAAGTGTGTTCTATTTTCCTCATTTTTATTGAGAATTAGGGAGCTTTGTTTAGTCAAAAGTAAAATAGTTGTTTTTTCAGTCAAAAAGTTCAAAGTTCATTTTAGAGACGGCAAATCGACGAATTTTGGAGCAATATGGCATCTGCATGCAATTGCATTTCCGAATATGTAGTGAAATTGTTGGTTTTAAAAATGGTTGTCAGTTGTAATTTAACTAGATTGAGTGATCTCGAAATACAATTGACTCAGCACTAGCCCATTACTGATGGGCACCCTTCTTTCAGCAATGGAAGAATAATATGAGCCATTCTGGATAATAATTTAGGGGACGATGTTGCAAACTTCATGGGACAATAACAAAATATAATACCCGAACAATAATGGCATTAAGTAATAAATTGATTGACATTTGAATAAAATTTGAAAATAGTAAGTAATCTAAAATCCAATGTTTCGATACTTAAAAAAATATTCGTTTAGTTCAAATAATTTTATCTCTATTCGTTCAACGCTTTCATTTTTAGATCAACTGCTTTTACGCTAAACTGGCAATAAGCCATAGCTTACGATAATCCATTTTTTCAACTATTCACTTCAGATGTTCCATTATTGATCCCGAAGATTATCCCTTTGCTGACTTATCTTTCCACTCCAGTAGCGTTAGAAGAATCAAAAGCCATTTCCCCCAGCTTTCCAAATTCTCAGTCGTTTATCCTACATAATCATCGGTTATTCATAAAATGCCAGATACTTTTTAAGAGTTACCTATTCCAATTTTGGAGTAAACTGCTCCTCGCTAGGAAGTAAATAGAACCTTGAACCAATCATTACAGCATGTGGCATGCCAGGATAGGTTCGTGTAATCGTAGCGAGTAAACATCAGATTTAGTAAAACCGAAACTCAGCGTAGCGTAGATTAGACTTGTAATCCCTTCGTAAATACTTTTACAGCCCACCACCCTCGTATGTGTTTATCGATCTTTTTTACTACTTCTATGCGAATAGAAACGTAAGGTAGATATGTAAACGTAAAATATGCATTACTATCCCTATTACATTTATTAAAAGAATACTGTAGGTATATACGATTTAAATAAAAATTAAAGTATCAAATCGTACTCAAACGACCGTTATTACTTGACAGGTAAACCAATACAACCCTATTTTTATAATGAGTAATCGCTTGCGATTCAACGATTAAATGCTGGGTAATGTCTTACATAGTTACATACCAAATTTGTAAGATAAAACAAAAAGGGAACTAATTTCGAAGGAGTATGTATGTTGTGCTAGGTAAAAGAAACACATTAAAGGTGTCGGAGTTTCCAAGGGTGGGTGGAAAAGAACCTAATGGTTATAAAAAGACTTACGTAAAATAGAAAGCTATTACACAGAAAATAAAAAAAGATCCTCAGAAATAAGTAGAACAAGTAGATTATGTTGGCAGAAAATATTTTATGTATTTGTTCTATGCTGATTCTGTAAATTATAAATGACTCTTACGGGCGGCTTCGCTCACGATGATAGTCCTAAATATATGTCAAAACTAATTTTTTTCTATCCCTCAGGAACAGTACTTTTTTGTACCGTATGTCGTTTTCTTTACCCCTGACAATATCTGTACAAAATTTCACGATGATCGGTTGAATAGTTAAGGCGTGAAATAGTAATAAACGAACAAATTCATATCTTCATTTATAATCTTAGTTACGATTAGGATTATTATATGTTTATCAAATGTGATATTCGCTAATGTGAACAAATCGATAATGTGAACAATTGTTGCTTTTTTCACTTCAACTTTTCAAATGTGTACTCTACTTCATTCTCAACAAGAAAAATTTACTTTCAGCCCCTTCACGTAATCTTGGTTTTTAAAAGTGAATCCATGTAAATTCGGTATCCATTCAATATTCGTAATTTGACATAAAGTTGATTATTATTAATTGCCTAAATGTCCTACATATCATCTTAAATGTGTACTTAAGTATTTTAAACTTCCCAATCTATTTATATCAAAGCGTAATATCTACAATATTATCATCATAAGGTCGTTAGTCCTAAGTCTTGTTGGACACACACCTCCACTCCTTCTTATCCTGAGATAATCTTCGCATTTCCCTAAAACTAAAACATCCCGCATACTTAACTATTTGCGAATAGTAATATAATCTAGATCTACCTCTATTCCTCTTAACTCCTGTTTCTGCCTCTAATATGTCTCTGACTAGACCTTCATGCATGAGAAGGTGTCCTACTAACCTATCCCACGTATATTTTAGTGATTTCCATAGAGTCCTCTGTTCTCCTATTCTTCATAATACCTCTTCATTTTTAACCTTCTCTATCCACGGTATTCTCATCATTCAGCTCTAACACCACATTTTGAACGCTTTTAACCTTTTCTTTTCCGCTGCGCCCAGCGACCATGTTTCGCACCTGTACAGAGCCACGCTCCAAACATACACTTTTAATCTACAATATATGTATATATTAATATTTCTCAAACATTTCAATATCTAATTAATAATTGAGTCTTTATTAAGGTATTCCCGAGATAAAAATGTTCAGTCTCTCAGAATCTCTGAAAACGAGACTCGAGCCTCCGTCTCTCATCGAGTCTCTGTGGTGTTGCTGAGAGAGACTTTCAAAAAAAACTGTTTAGCATCTCTGAACGAGATACTCGAGTCGCTCATGGAGAAATCCTCATTTTGTATCCAGTCTCTGAACGAGAAACTCGAATCCCTCAATAAATGGTGTCTCGATAGACATGGTTAAAATTTAAAAGTTCAGCATATTTCAAAGATTCCAGTCCTTCTACGAGAGACTCGAGTCTCTCAATTTTTCAGTTTTATTCATTCAGTCTCTCTGTGAGAGACTCGAATCTCTGAATTAACAATTTTATCGTTCGAGTCTCTCATACAGAGATTGTGAAAGATCCATAAAAACACCTAGGCAATAACTGAGAGATTGTAAAAGACTGTGAGAGACGCTCTCAGAGGCGCTGAAAGACCCTAAAAAACTGAGAGACTGGAGAGAGACTGAAAATTTTTGTCTAGGGTTGGAGAAAAAGTTAGAAGTTTCTATAAAAGGATCCAATTGCGTTGACTGCTCTACCTAATATTGACAATTCGACATGTAGTATGTCACTATATAGTAAATAAATTTAAAATAAGATTTTTAAAGTATCTCTTTATGTTTCTTTGATCCAATGACACCTACGGATGATGTTAGATATCGTGTAATTTTAGGTAAACCTAAGCAAGTTTTAGAAATTCTGTGATGCGTTAAATTGAACATTTGTTGACTTTCTTCTTCTTCGATTTCAGTTTTCCGACAGGGAGATACGGGGAAATGTTGGTACGCCGTAATAACGGGAACTCTGGAAGTTAAAATCACTCAACCGGAATCGGAAACCAAGGTATGATTGATTGGATTTTCATTTATTTATGATATTTGATATTTTTTTCCAATAATAGCCAACAACTGATTCAAATTTCTTTGTTTTTCACCACTCGCATATTACCTACATAAGTATGACATTATTTTATAATCATCAAACAGTTTCCTTCAATAATTGCCTTAAAATGAATTTCAGCTTTACATAAATAAAATCGAGAAAATTGAACTTCGGGCCTTTATCCACAATTTTACGGTTTTAATTTATGAAACTTTTATTTACACTTCTCAGTTTCATATAACTTTTCTTTAAATTTAAATTTGAGCGTAGCTAATCAAACTTCGGAACGTTCTTCATGTAGAAACATCAGTTTAATAAACATGCACATAAATAACAAGTACACCTTCAAGCATGCACAAAATCGTTTAAAGATCGGCCGTTAAGCTCTGTTAAGGAAGCACACTTTGCGATAACTGTGTGTACTGAATTAGTTTGAAATTCATAGATTGCTTTTCGTCATCAGGCCATAACCGTATGTAATAGAATAAAGGACGTCCTTTTATAATATGAAATACTTTATGTTATGCTATTGCTGTTGTCACCTCTCATAGGTTAATGATCACAGCATAGGTACGTAATGCCAAAGGACCTGGGTTCGATTCCCGGCGAAGGTAGAACTTTTTCTCCATAATTTGTAGTGGATAAGGATTAAATGAATCCTCACATTAATATTAGACGACCTTATAGTTCAATTTTGTTTTCAAGTAGCTACTTTATTGTTTCATTATCATCATCATCATAAGATCGTCAGTCCTAAGACTGGTTGGACACGTACCTCCACTCATTCCTATCCTGAGCTAAACTTCGCATTTCCCTAAAACTAGAACATCCCACATCCTTAACTATCTGCGAACAGTAATCTAACCTAAGTCTACCTCTACCCCTCCTAACTCCTGTTTCTGCCTCTAATATGTCTCTGACTAGACCTTCATGCCTGAGAAGGTGTCCTACCAACCTATCTTGCCTATTTTTTATTGACTTCCATAGAGTCCTCTGTTCTCCTATTCTTTCTAATACCTCTACATTTCTAACCTTCTCTACACACAGTATCCTTATCATTCGTTTATAACACCACATTTCGAAGGCTTCTAACCTTTTCTTTTCCGCCGCGCCCACTGTCCATGTTTCGCACCCGTACAACGCCGTGCTCTAAACATACACCTTTAACAATCTTTTTAGAATTTCTAAATTAACCGTTCGCGAGCATAGAAGTGACTTCTTTTTATTGAAGGCGACACGACTCTGCGCTATCCTCTGCTTTATATCCCTACTACTCCTTCCGTCCTGACTTACCTGACTTCCTAAATATCTAATATCAGCCACTTCTTCTAATTTTACTCTTTCCCTACTTTTCTTCCCTTGCATACTAGTATTTTAGTTTTACTTTTATTTATTTTCGTACAGTACTGATCTGTTAGTACCGCTTCCTCCCTGCTACTATGTTTCATTATAATGGTTCAAAATTATAACGAAATTGGTTTATTACAAAAATAAGTATTTGAGCGTAAATTTTATATCGCTACTAAATATTTCGTAATAAAATGTTTATTACTTAGCTACCGTACCTCCTAAAATTAAATTCTTTGTTATTGTGCGTAAAATAATAATATGTAATCGAGCCAACCGTGCTTTCGCTGGATGAGAGTTATAATGAGGCTATTTTCTTGCGAATGTTAATTAACAAACTTGCACTAAACGTATCCAATAAAATACTGAATCAACAGCGGCAGTAACAGCAAAATATAGAGTAACAACAATGAAGGTTTCTTTCAATTAGTTTCGTCTTGAATGGCTTGTAGTAAACAACTAATATCAGACTACCTAAATGTTAACAATCAAAAGTTACCGAGAGAACATTAAAGAACTGTTGCGTACTTATACATAATAAAAATATTTCGGTTCGATTAACTATAAATTGGAAAACTGTCCTATAGAAACGTTGTCGTAAAAAGTGTTTACTATATTTAATTGTTAAATATTTAAACGGTTGATGTTTGTGACTTAAAATCTTTCGCGTGATGTTTAACAATACAAATAAAGTTCTTACGAGATAATGTGGCATCAGAAAGGAATATACAAACTTAATCCTGCTAAAGTAAGTTATTTATTAGTTCAAAGTAAAATATAATAATTACATGCCAAATTTTTTAAAATGAGCATTTTATTTTAAAAGCATTGCATTTTATCGTTTTTCTGTTCTATTGTTTATAAATAACAAAGTCGTATCGAATTTCGTCAAGGCCGTTGCCGTAATTATTTTTAGTCGTTGAAGTCCTTTACGATTAGAATGCAAATAACTACCTGGGTACTTACACTACAACTGTTCATTGAAATTACTTGATAAAGTGAAACTTTTGGATTCACTACATAATTCTACAGTGTTTTTGTGACGTTATGAACTTGAGGCTCTTTATCATTGTCAAAATTGCCATCTACAAATAAAATTATCGCTAATATTGCTATATGACTTAATGCCTGAAATCCGCAATTGTATCTATTCTCCATTTCATCCCTTACTTTGGATAATACTAGATAAAGTTCAAGGCAATTAAGGGTTGGAAGGTTTTTATTTATGAAGAACCAACACCAACGTTTCACTTCTATTTGGGGACTTTTTCGAGGTATAATTATGCTTTAACTTATTATTTTATTTATATTCGTGTTGTCTCTAAGTCAGTGTTAGTTTTTAACTATTTAATCATTTCTTATTTTATTTATAATTGTGCTTTTTAAAACAATGTTTATTTTAATATTATGTACCAGTTACAAGCACCGAACTATTTAGAACCTTTTCTTACATTAACTAAAGGACCTACCTTGTAAAAACCTCCCAAAAAGACGTGATACATCGGTGTTGGTTCTTCATAAATAAAAGTCTTCCAACCCTTAATTGCCATGAACTTTATTTAGTATTAACCGCAGTTATAGTCCACAATCTGTGTCCAAAACTCAAAGAATTCCTTGGAAAAATTCACTTTGATGTATCAACAAATAAGTTTCCCTTTTGGAGAAATGTGTTCTTTGCCACGACTAATATGTTGAGAAATTAATATGTAGACATAAAGCAGAAAGATGTAGAATGTCAATAAAGTGTATTTTATTAAAAAAGTTTTAAGAATTTTCACATTAAACATTCGGGGTCATTACTTTTCGGTACACGCAGAGACAGTAGTTGATTTGAAAGCAAACTGGTCGAATTTCGATCATAAGCGAAACTAATAATTATTAAGTCGTACTGTGAAATAAACCGTTTGATTTTTACTACCATGGGTGTATGCTCGAATTAACGCCTCAGGAAAGAGAAACATACAACAAGAATTTTCAACTCGTTATTTATTTAAGCAGAATACACGAAAATGAAGTTTAGTTTTTCTGAACTGTTGAGAATGACAGATTAGATCGAAACAACTGGCGGGTGTTTAAATAAATAAGCAGTTGAAACGTTCTTGTTTTTGTATAAAAAAGCAAGAAAGTTTATGAGGTTCAAACAGGGATGTAGAGATGGGGGTGGAGTGGGACAGAAGGTGTCATGTCTTCGGGCGGCGCAAATGTGGGGGCACTAAATAATATTAAATTTCATCAGCAAAATTATGCAGAATTCTGAGTTATTAAAACTTTGAAGCATTGCAAAGATATGGATAGAAAACTTATGTAATAGGTCCTAGTGGCACTAAAAATACTGAAGATCGGAATAGAGATGGTATAATCTATTTGAAGAACCGAAATCATTACAATTATTGGTAAATCCTGAGATAAATCCTCAATATCCCCATGCTGTTCTGTATTATGCATTTATATAAATGAAATAGCGGTGCTGCTGGATAGAGCAACTACTGAAATTTAGTATGTTTTTGAAATGCATCCGAAAAATGAAAATCGTAATTATCGACATACTTTGAAGGGCACAATAGCATGAGTAGATAAAAAGGAAAAGGAAGTATGAGTAGTAAAAACAACATGATTTAAAAATAACATTCGTTTTACTGTTTAAACAAAAAGACTAGAAAAATATGGCGAGTTTTTCGAATATATTAATTTTTTTACTGAGCAGCAGTGCGGATTTCACGGTTCATTGATCCTATCCTTGTTTGCTATTCTACTGATTCTGAAATTCTTCATTTCAATCAAATATGAATAGTACCTACTCACTGCATACATATATATGTATATAAGACTGTGAGGAAAACTGTTTGTAAACAAACTTACACATTTTCAATTTCCACTAACAATACCTTTGATAAACGACAGTAGACGATCACAAATCATACGCGGGCGAGACTCGAAAAGATTCCAGAATTATTCAGGAACATTTCATGCTAGTATAAATAAGTGTCTATTGTAGCATCCCACGGGATGCACAATAATCGATATAAGGCGACTGATATAATGTGAATAGTGACGATTGTGTTGCAAATTCACACTGATATAGATAAACAGGTTGCAAGATAAATATCTGATGTAGTTTATTAGCGTATTAAGTAAATTACTTATTTTATTCAGTAACTTAGCAGTACCTATACGTGCTCTATTCTTTATCCGTACATTTACAACAATGTTTTATGAAGTGTTCATTAACAGTACACAGCAAAAACACAAACGATAACTTAAGTCGGTCTGATAAACATAATAGCCATATGTAGTTTAATTTAGGTCACTGTGTAACTTTTCTTCAATTTATCTAATATATGTTATTGTAATGAATGGAACGGTTTATCGGAATTTTGTTGTCAAATATGAATTGCTTAAATTGTTAATTAGCGTCTCATGAATGATAACAGAAAACAATAGTTTGACTTCAAAATGGTCCAACTGTACCTAATTATTCCGGGAAATATTATTCCCAACTAGATTAATTATACTATTAGACCATTACAAACTACTCGAAACAGAAAGCCAATTGTTGCTTTGTTATGAAATATTTAATAATTGCAACTTTATAGATACTAAAAGAAAAATGATATTTAAACAAATAATTATATTCTTGGCATTACATTAACATTAAGTATACTGCTTCTAATTTCATATTTTTTAAAAGGAATTTAATTTTCAAAGAGTAAAAATAAAAGATACTTCAACAAAAGCAGGATAAACCTATACATATTGGAGTGTTCTTTTAATTTCCATTTGCTTTTAGTTCCCTTTAGCTTGGGGTTGGAAAGTCCCCCTAAATCCTATATCCTTCTAAAGGTACAGACTTAAAAATAGATAAATTATACCAGATAAAAATGCACGAGCACCACGTATAAGAAATTTCTGCATAATTGAACTCTATACAAAAAGGGGTATTATATATACTATTAAGTTCACACCGTTAAATCGAACGATTTCATTTTTGTGCTTATGGATTCAGTATCGTCGAAATATAAATTCGTCTTAACCTTTTGAAGTGATCATTTGTGACTGCTTGATTTAATAGTTTAAACAATACTGAATCTATGAATTTATTTGTACTAACCGACCTATTCTACAAAATGCTTCTGTTGCGGCTTCAATCAATAATTGTATATATACATAATCAATTTTGTTAGGGTTGTAATTTTTGTAAATATTTAATTTTGTTCGTATTTTTAGATAGNAACAGCCGGAAAGTTTGACCAATTTTTAATCCAATGCGACAATATGTTGTTTCGATCGATGCGACCATTTACAATAGTATAAACAAAGGATTAGTACAGTATAAAAACTACCTGCCACTATTTGAATGCACTACAATTAATATACAAAAAGGGGTATTATATATACTATTAAGTTCACACCGTTAAATCGAACGATTTCATTTTTGTGCTTATGGATTCAGTATCGTCGAAATATAAATTCGTCTTAACCTTTTGAAGTGATCATTTGTGACTGCTTGATTTAATAGTTTAAACAATACTGAATCTATGAATTTATTTGTACTAACCGACCTATTCTACAAAATGCTTCTGTTGCGGCTTCAATCAATAATTGTATATATACATAATCAATTTTGTTAGGGTTGTAATTTTTGTAAATATTTAATTTTGTTCGTATTTTTAGATAGTCAACACTTTGTATTTTATTCTAGTTGTATTCAATTTTAATGTATTTATTTCTGTAGGTATAGATAAATATTAGTTTCTTAGAATAGGTAATGCAGCAATTTTAACGAAGAGATCGGACCAGGTAGATCTCACAAAACCATTCATTAATGGAAAACCCAAGTCCGTCGCTACGTCATCACTTCGGAATGTACAGATAATACCTTAGGGGTACGTAGCGACGGCGAAGGGGTAATGTGCACGATAGGCGTTGCCTATTTTGTGCCAACGTTATTTAAACAACGCGAATTCAAATTTTTAGTATTCGAAAATCAATATTCAAGCTTAAACATTCAAATCAATTCACATTCAACAACAATTCAATTATCAACCAATATTCAATATACAATAAAATAGTAAGTGTACATAGTGTATTATATTGTACAAAATAAACCAAACAAACCAAAAAAGTGATTTATTCATCAACAAGATCCGAAAGAATATATGGGGCAGTGAGCGAATACTGCAACCACCGAACAGCTTCTGTGCACGTATTTTTATCAACTTTATTTTATTCAAATTTAATTGAGACCACCCATGAGATCTGAAATATATAGCTTATCCAATAAAAAAACAACCATTAAAATTGACTCACAATCATTCCACAAAAATAATACAGTGGAAGTGAGAACATATTTTTTTTAAGTTGGTTGAAAATGTGTACTGTATTCGAGCATATGTACATGCTCTATCAATGTTTTTTAGGCATTATTGTTATATATTATTTATTATTAGAGTTTACGCAGATTTAAACATTTTTATTGTTTTTGGTGAGATGTAGTATTTGCTTACAACCTTATAATAATGCATTGTTGGTGGCTGTTAATACATACAAAAACGGTGAAACGATAAAAGTGATAAAGTGAATGTTTATCTGATAAGGAGAGACACGTTAAGAAATTTATATATTTGTAACATGCTATCAATATCATTTATTTCATTACGTATGGTGCACAATAACACAAAAATGAAATCACATTCGATTAAACGATTTGATGGTTAACACTTTAATTTCTTACTTTTAATTCTGAACTGTGCGTGTTTTTTCGGTTATAGTAATCGTAATAGTGTACATTATGCAGTGAATGTTCTATTTAATACAAAAGTGAATTGACAATGGATTTTTTAATGAAGTAAAATGTCTCAAGCTGAAGGTTTATATTATGTAGCTGAAGTACACAAAAAGAATGCTTTCCTGCTCATTTAAATTGTTCTCCGAAAGAGGAAGCTACAAGATTACACCAAAAAAGGTACATATAAGAATACGAAATTACAGCAAATCCCAAAAAGGGACACATAAGCTCCCAATTAAATAATTATTTTTAGGAATAACAACAAGTTCTTGTATTTTAACTAATACTCACAAAACGTAATTTACTACCTGTAGGTACTAAATGACTTAGAAAGATTAATCAATGCAGTAGATAAACGGTAAACAGCACACATTAGTGTTCGGTAATTACTGACCACTTTTACAAAATTTGGCTTTTTATGATATAAAGCTACAATTAACAACAAAAATACCACTAAATACCGATATACTGATGCTTGTAGTCTGATATTATATCATTAATCATCTTTCTTCTACAAAGCAACTTCGATTTGGTCAGTGATCTTTCCTAACCGCGCATGGCGTGCTAATGTGAACTAGAAACAAATGCATACAACGTCATATTTGTGGCAATCGCGTTTGTGATTAATTACATAATTATAATTAAAAGGATTTCTTTTCGTGTCTGAAATGAGACAACGAGTTTTTCATCAACTTTCATTTGAACTATAACAACATGACAACATTTTATACGTTGTGCGTAGTTTAATTTTAGACAAAGGAAGCAAATAGTTAAATATGTTTCATCAGAGTCTTAGTTAATTAATATTAGTTAGTCTGAAGCCAGCGTTAATTTTTCCGAGCCCAAATATCTTAACCACTAGAGTATGTGGTTAAAATACATATTTAATCTTACATAATATAGACTCCAAATAAATTAAAAGCACCATCATGCTCATCTAATAAATTTCTGAACATGAAAGGAATTCATATGAGCGTTTGTAATATACATGTTAAACAACCAATTTCCATTTTCTCTTTAGCTGTTGCCAAAATTTCTAATGTATTTCAAACTCATCTGACGAAAATTAACACGTACCTATACCGATGCATATAGTCTCTCCCTCATGCTTCAGTTAATGCATCAATTAGTGTGTGCCTGTAGGGCACATGGAGATATGTTACACAGTAATCAATAAAGTTTCATGCATTTCTGCTCTGTTTCGTAGTAATTATGTGAAACAATTTAAATAAAACAGCCGGAAAGTTTGACCAATTTTTAATCCAATGCGACAATATGTTGTTTCGATCGATGCGACCATTTACAATAGTATAAACAAAGGATTAGTACAGTATAAAAACTACCTGCCACTATTTGAATGCACTACAATTAACGTAATAGTACCTTTACTTTTCTATATTAAATTTTTTGAGTTGAATTAATTATTAAAACTTAAGTACACAACTATTTTTGAAATCAAAGTAATACAGGAGTTAAAAGTATTTTATGTATTTTAAAGCAACATGCCTGTTAGATTATAAAAAATACTAGCCTTGAAAAAGACTAACAACCTGGGCAACAAAAATAATTAGTAAAATAGGAGAATTGGTTAATGGAATGTAGTACAAGCAGTATAACTAACAAAGACTATGTACCTATTTAAAAGAGTTTTATATAAAATCCTGATGCAAAATACAAATCACATATTTCCATTTTCTATTTTGAAAATACTAAATGTAAACCAAACCATAATACCTATCTTACGAGGGCGGTTCAATAAGTACCCGTGTTTGAAGATAGAGGACGTTCCTGAGGGAAATTGGTGTTGTCATCGTGTGCTGCCATCTATCAAACCACGTCAAAACGAATTTCAGACTGATTGACAGGTTAGTTTGGATTTGGCAGCCATTCCACTCAGACGTGCTTCGTTATTTTCGCTAAGATGGAAAAAGAGCAGTATCGTTCGGTAACTCGCTTTTTGTTTTTGGATGGGAAAAAATGCGAGAAGATAAAAACAAAGTTGGATACTGTTTATGGAGACATTTCGTCATCTACGACCACAGTTAGATATTGCTTCAACGAATTTAAACGTGGGCAAAGATCCGTTTTTGATAGGAGCGACCAGGAAGCCAGGCAAACGTTGTTACCAAGGAAATCATTTTACGGATATTTTAGGAAAAGGAAGAACGATCACTGGACAATACTACAGTGAGTTATTGGACCGCTTCGACAAAAAATTGTAGGAGACACGGACGCATTTGACGAAAAAGAAGGTGCGTTTTCAACACGATAACGCACCGGCACATTCATCAGGAGTTGTTGCCCCCAAAATGCATGAATTACGTTATGAATTTGCTGCTGCACACCCCGTACTCACTCGGTTTGACTCCCTGCGACTTCATCTTGTTCCCTACCATGAAGAAATGACTAGCGAGAAATAAATTTAGCTCAAACGAGGAAGTCATTGCCGAGACAGGGGGAGGGGGTTTGGAGAGTTCGACAAATCTTATTTTTTGGAGGGGTAAAAAGAATGGCAGGGTCGTTGGGAGAAGTGTATCTTTCTAAAAGGGGACTATGCTGAAAAATAAAAAAATCAATTTAAAAAAAAGGTGTCTTCATGTCTAACACGGGTACTTATTGAACCGCCCTCGTAGTTTCCGCCGTAATCTATCTATTCCATCACAGCTTTCCTATAAAATTAAAAAAACTATCACATTATTTTTAATTTTTGAAGGATATTCATGTGCTAAAGTAAGCTACTGGTCACACATCTAACGAAAAGGATAATAAAAATATCACTTTGCATATAGATCCTGTTGTTATAATAATTTCTTAATAAATTAAAAACATACCTAACACGACTTCAAAGGAGGCTGTCCTTATCCCACAGGCCTGGCAAGTTTGTTTTTAGAATTCGATTAAGAGTACTATTTATAGATAATGCAGCTTTTGAAATTTGTTATAAAGGCAATTAATTTACGAATTAAATAATTTTCTGGCTATTATTCTAAACCTTTCTCTCGAGAGGGTCTCGTTTAATTCCAGTAATTTATTTGGATGACATTAAATTTGAGCTTCAAGTCATTCTTGGAACTATATTGTAAAGACTTCCCACTTTTGCCCTTCCTTTCTTAAACAAAGAACTTTCGCTGTTGAGTTATTACGAAATGCTATGATAACTTACATAATGGATGTTTCACAAGGAAGAACAGTTGTCAGTTTTCCGAGGAGAATCCAGTACAAAAGGAAGTACCTAAATGAAAATCGATATTGAATTTCGGAGATGGCGTTTTAACCAAAAAAGATTGTGCCTCAAAAAGTGACATGATTAGGAACATAATAATCACGCTTGACGAAGCGTGTATGCATCAAGATTAAGAATTAAGTTCTTGAATAGTAATTGCTTTTACGAACCAATCCAGAAAATAATAACACCAACAAATTGAACTCATTGCTAATATTGGGATCCGTCAAATGGGAGGAGCCTAAAAACATGGCGTCGATTAGGGAAAATTTATCGTAGTTCTTATAGTGTACCGTGCAATTTCCAAGTTTTAAATTACGATAAAATGATAAGTATTGACACAATATGTGATTGGGCTGACACAAAGCCTCGGAAAGGAAATTTCGTTGAAGGTGAGCGTGTTTTTAATGCCAATCACATTATAAAATTCGGAAATAACAAATCCGGAAGCAAGCCTTCAAATTCCGTCAAGTTTACTGCCTACTTTTTACAAAGTTCGGATTTAAAAAGTGATTCACGTTATATAATTGGTGAGGTGATTCTGGGTGATTTAAGCAATATCATATCAATGACTTGCACGTGCAAAGCCGATATAAGAGAACGTTGCAAACACATTATTGTAACTTTGTTGTATTGCAGCAGGTAGGTTCTTAACCTCAAAATACTTATATCGTATCATTAGAATTGTGTTAAATCAATTACACAGAAATAAATAATTTCTCACTTTATAATTTTAGTATGGTTCTAGTTTTAAATATTAAGGTTATGGTTGATGGTAAATACTTGCTGAAATATAATCATGTGCATTAAAATGACGTGAACAAATTTTTATTCCGGAATTCACTTCTTTGATACCTGCTGCTTTCATCCAAGTTTCTATTAGTTTACTTTTTTCTCTAATTTTCCGAATATATTTTGTACACGATATTTAGAATCCGCTATCTTTTTCTTCAATAACAGGCGTAGACCTTTATTTGAGTTCAAGCTTACAAGCAGTAATCTTATCTTGGATGAATCTTGATGATCAATTCTGCTTTGTAATGAGCAAAAATGGTTTGGTTTTACAGTCTTGTCTTGTCTTTGATTTAATCAAAGCAACGTCAAAATCAAGGCTTTGCTAAGTATTCTTATTGGGCGAATGCCTATCATAATATTAACATTTTCTTCATATTTGAAAATCAAAATATTCTTATATCTGAAATATTATTTTCGATTTCATACGTCAACCATCTAAACATATTTTCAAATTTATCACTTTTGATATCCTCCGTCATATAACCTTAGTCAGAAATCATCATACTTTTGTAGCTGATCCTTCGGTAGGTAATAATAATAATAATATATCTTCCTTAAGAGAAATAATATCATCCTTCTAGACCTTTTAGACTTTCGTTGCCTTTTATTATCATACTGATGTCTTTCGGAACATCAAACTAAAGTTTATTTTTTTTTTAATTCACGTCTATACTATATAGGTAAATAGGATGAACTCATAAAATTAAATAAATAATAATTTGTTTCAGTAAAATTCCGTGATTCTTTCAGGAACTAAAAATATACTACAACAACAATATTTTATTGACAGTACCTAATTGAAAAAAGACTAAAAAATAACACTTTCATTTGTTTATTTTTACTGCTCTTTTGAACCTTTTCAAATAATGCAAATATTTTAATTTAGATAAAGCAAGTTTAATTGAAAATTTCACTATATTTATGTACTGTTGAACAAACAAGACATGAGCCCTGAGATTGTACGGCAATAACTATTCTGTGTTAAGGTAAAAAGTTCAGGTTTTCTTCGAACTAAGAACACGATACACACCAACTGTCCTGACTGTAACTTTCATAAATCAATGTACAGGCCTGACGCTCGAAATTTCCGGAAATTTTAAAATGGTGTGGATGCGCCGTGGAAAAAGTAGGCAGTTTTAGGCATAACAGTTACAGCCCTCCTTCTTCATTACAAATAGGAACAATAATTTAGTTTAACGTGATCTATTTAAATGTTATGTTAAATAATGAACAAGTAATAGACATCCAAACAGAAGAACTAATTGTTGATGTCGGTGACAGTGATCGTGATTCCGATGAAGACAATGAATGTGAAAACTAACTACAAAACAAACAAAAGCATTAGGTTTATTATAAGTTATGTTTCTATATTACTTCCTAGTACGCTACTGTCCTATCTGTATTAATAATTAATTACCTAACTAAAACTTTACTTTCTCTAGCGATGTGCCCCTTCCAATGTCTTGGATGCGCGCTCTCAAAATCGTAGGTAGGGAGAAAAAATCTCATTATACTCTCGACACTTGTTCATTAAACATGCTTTTTCATACAGAACCTGCCAAAAGTTTTCTTCAATCATAAATAGTAGTGCGAGTCGAAAACAAGCGTTAAAGCCTTTATTATGTCTTCAAATATAAATAAACATCTCGTTGATATTCTCAGTAGTAAATGGTACCAATAACAGCACATGTGAGCAATGCAATTGTAGTTGATGAAATGGTCAATTTTTCCGTTTAGTACTGTACGGATTATACGCTCCTCACCGGTTAAGAATTTGGCCGAGAGTTGTCTCCTTCCTTTTCTGGCCTAGTGCTGTTTTTTTCTACTTTGCGCCGGTTAAACTGAAGGTCACATCGGTACAGAAACTAAATGAAGTATATTTGTGTATCGGTTCGGAGTGATTTACCCAAATAGGCCATTAAAGGGCAAGTGCCTGTGCGACCGCTCGCCAGCTTCGTTCGTCCGACTTGTAGTGGACGACCAAATAAACAGACTAAAAACACCTAAAGTTGGAGTAAATAGTGTGTTCCCAATGACCAACCCTTTGTGCGTTTCGATATTTCTCCCGAACGTGAGCGACATTCTTTTCTAGCCAAATGCGATTCTTATTTCTCATTTGCACCGCAAGTGCAAAAGTCAGGGACCACCTCTCGATGGTTCAGCCGTACGCAAACATTTCGCTGCAATAAATGCTAATTAATGCGATCGGTTTATCTGAGATGTCAATTTTATCGTTATTGTCAGGGCTGTGCCCTGCTACTGCCACACCCTGTATATTCAAGGTTACATGTTAATTATTATCCTACACCTGTAAGTAACGTGAAATGGTAATTACTCGTATCATTGAACTAATCGTATGTGCGATAGCGACCGCGATGTCAAGACCCCATCGATTGGCGTATGCTCTTACGCAAACGAACACACGTTGGCCCGTCGCCGTCGTAGTAAAGTAATAATGAATTATAGTTCAATCAGTAATTGAAGAACAATAACACGTTTTCAAGTAAAGTTAAAACATAACAGAGTTAATTCCCTTTTTAAATTACCCAGTTATTTCTGTATCCTATTTCCCATGTTATCCTCTGCACAGGTCATAACAGATGCATTTAAAACTGTTATAATTGTTTATTTTGAGAAATAAACTTAAAAGAGACTCGCCCTAGTTATCTACCACTAAACCTACTCACCGCGGACACATGTTTCGCCCACCACCAACGTGTTGATAATGTCCACAGTGCATATTAGGAGTGGGCGAAACACGTGTTGATAGTAAACAAAATGTTAACTCTCTCAGAGTCTCTGAAAAAGCGAAACTAGAGTCTCCGTCTCTCATCGAGTCTCTTTGGTGTCGCTGAGAGAGACTATCGATAGACTGTCAAAAAAACTGTTTAGCGTCTCTGAACGAGCTACTCGAGTCGCTTATAGAGAGATCCTCATTTCGTATCTAGTTTCTGAACGAGAGACTCGAATCTCTGAATAAGAGACTCGAATCTCTCAATAAGTGGTGGTTCGATGGCCATGGTTAAAATTTTCTAGAGACCATAGTGTTCTTAATATTTACCATTATGTACAAGTTTCGACGTATAACATGCCACAATTATAAAACTTAATCGATATGATTCTTTGCAGTATTTGACTATTTGACTTGATTTCCCGAGATAAAAATGTTCAGTCTCTCGGAGTCTCTGAAAGCGAGACTCCAGTCTTCGTCTCTCATCGAGTCTCTCCGGTGGCGCTGAGACTGTCGAGAGACTGTTAAAAAACCTGTTTAGAGTCTCTGAACGAGAGACTCGAATCGCTCATAGAGAGATTCTCATTTCGTATCCAGTCTCTGAACGAGAAACTCGAATCTCTCAATAAGTGGTATCTCGATAAACGTGGTTAAAATTTTAATAGTTCAACATATTTCAGAGATCCCAGTCTTTCTACGAGAGACTCGAGTCTCTCAATTTTTCAGTTTTATTCATTCAGTCTCTCTGTGAGAAACTCGAATCTCTGAATTAACAATTTTATCGTTCTAGTCTCTCATACAGAGACTGTAAGAGATCCATAAAAACACCAAGGCAATAACTGTGAGACTGTGAGAGACGCTCTCAGAGATGCTTAAAGACTGAAAGATACTGAGAGACTGGGGAGAGACTGAAAATTTTTGACTGGGGGTTTTGTGGTAATTAGGGCGAGTCTCCTTTTAGTTCATTTATACTTTTACTACAACTACAGTATCTATTCTCTATTTCGTTTATTTTGAAGGATTTTTTTTATTTTCATACTCGAATATCCTCTGGGTGGCCTAGCTTTGAAGACAATACTGCGTGGTGGCCTGTAACTGAAGGGTAGATTTTAGCTTACAGTTAAATAGTGACATAACCTTCGTTGGTCTCTATCAGTATATCGACTCTTAAGATATACATGTATTATTGAAGGATATACACCTGAGTTACATTTCAATCGAAAATTTATTTGCTGCCTTTGAGTATTAAAAGGAGCAAAAACTTCTAAATTTATATTTTGGATATGTCCAGCAGAGAGTTTCATGTCCTTCAGTCTGCAAAACTTTAACACATACTGATTTTATGATTAACAATGATCAAAGGGATGTCTTTTTGAAGTAACTTTGGGCAATATACAACGTAACGGACATTACCGGAAGCAACGAAGCAATAATTCATTCACTGGGTGATTAATTATTTTGTTTTAAGGGCTGGAAACAGCAAAATGTTTTATTAATGTTCGTAGTTAAGTATTTACCGGAAAATTTTTGAAACAACCAAAGAAAAGTGGAATTGTCTAAAATTATTGCAGTAATATGCTAGTCATGCACATTCCCAGTAGGTACTCGAGTAAATAAAGTTTACTCGTATGATGCATGAGAACTTTTAACTGATGTTAAATTGTCCACAACACGACAGATATCCTAAAGGTGACTCCTTTATATATTTTATAATTTTTCCGATTTTATCTCCTAAATTAAGAAAGTGCAATTGAGTGCAAATTATGATATTACCAAAGACACGTTCCACCCTCTCAAGATAATTGCTACATACTATTTATGATACTCTGGCATATATTCTTACAATAGGACTAATCTGTAGAACAGCTAAATTACAAGAATATAACATTGTTACCATGTAGCCGAAAGCCAATGTTTTAATGAAGAGAATTCAGTAAACAGAATTTGCAATCCTAAGAAAAAAACTGAGAATAGGATAGGCACACAAATAAAACAAACTGAAAAAGAAAACAAACAATGACGATTTTTACTAGACATGAGAGAATTAAAAACTACCTCTTTATAAAAATTTTGAAACGCCCCAAAATTTGTCTGCAGTTATCCAGAACAAATACAGTAAATCTAACTTAGATATAGTTTTCTTATTTAGTAGAAAATATAGTCTGAAAAGGTATGATGTGTTTCCGTATTAGAAAATTTCGAAATTATTTGTTGTTTAAAATGGAATGAAGATTTTTTGACGGATCGAAGAAAAGGATGTAGAAATGGATCAATGTTTGGACATTATGACTGATAATGACGTATTTCTTGTGATAGACAGTATAGAGAATGACTAATCCCGACATTTACTGTTCCAGGTGGTCTTAAATAAACGAATAATATTAAAATCACATGAAAATTTTAGTTCAAAAATTTTAAGGACAGTAAGGGAAGGGTGTCTAAGGCTAAAATTACGGTAGATCGTGTAAGGCGAGGGGAGTTAAGAAGTAGCTAAAATAGAGCATGATGCTTTACCTGTACACACCCCCTAAATATAAATTGTAACCATCATCATCATAAGGTCATCAGTCCGAAGACTGGTTGGACACACACCTCCACTCCTCCTGAGCCAATATTCGCACATCCTTAACTATTTGCGACCAGTAATCTAATCTAGGTCTACCTCTACCCATCCTAACTCCCGTTTCTGCCTCATAATATGTATCTGACTAGACCTTTATTCCTGAGAAGGTGACCTACTAACCTATCTTGCCTATTTTTTATTGATTTTCATAGAGTCCTCTGTTCTTCTATTCTATCTAATACCTCTTCATTTCTAATCTTCTCAATCCAGGGTATCCTCATCATTAACCTTTTCTTTTCCGCCACCCCCATTGTTCACGTTTCGCACCCGTACAGCTCTGCGTTCCAAACACACACCTTTAACAATCTTTTGAATTTCGCGAGCGTAGATTTGACTTCTTTTTATTGAAGGCGACTCGACCCTGCACGATCCTCTGCTTTATATCCCTACTACTCCATCAGTCCTGACTTATATGACTTCCTAGATATTTAACATCGAATCTTTCTTCTCCTGTGTTTATATTTCCCTAGTGTTTCTTCGTTTTATTTAAAATTATCTGTAACTCCTCCTTGCTAGATGCTAATACTGCTATATCATCTGGAAATCTAAGCATAATAATCTTTTCCCCTAAATATACCTATCCCTACAGATCTACTGCCTTTAATAAGCATATTAATAACGGCATTACTTTTACCTACAAAAGACGTATTATACGACAATCGTGTGCTCCGGTTGTTGTTTTAAATAGGACGTCAGGATGAAATGAGAAACGAAGTGGATCTGCACTTACTGGTTGAGTTGTAGGTACTCCCACGTATTTTTTCGTACAGGACGAGGTGTCGCCTGGTGATTAGCATAAGCAATGGAAGCAGTTCAGTTGTTTCACGTTATGTGCACGCGTTGTATGGACTACGTCTGTAAAACGTTCTCTCCTCTTATTCTGTTTGCTCCAGGTGCCGGTGACACTTTGTTCGCTGGGTGTTGGGGCCACGTTCGGAGAATCGATCCTCCAGGACCTCCCTCGGGATACAACTGTCATCACGCAAACCACCTGTGAACTGTTGCGAGTCGAGCAGCAGGACTTCCGCCTCATCTGGGAGGTAACTGCACGCTTTTCTTTTGATTTATAGAAATTAAGGGTCAGCCGCCCCTAAAGAAGGAAACCACGTTGCACTGCTTGAAGTCCAAATGATTTGTATGAGTTATTAAACAAGCTTGTGCATACTAAAAGTAGAAATTTTGCTTTAATGGATCCAGTGGAATATCTCGTATAAAACTCGTTTTAAATTATAGAAAAATGATTCAGAACTTTTTAGGAGAAGTAGGGTCAGCATCCTACAAAATTTTGTTAATAAAAAATTTATTTTCTTTTTCTCTTTCGTGTACAAACTTCTTCCAAAAGTGACTTATGTATATGCAATGATGTACTTAAGGTATTGTAGGAATGGCTTTCAATTTGTCTGCATGAGGAATTATTGATAAAGAGCAATAATTGAAATTGATTTACAAATAAAATAAACATCAGTTTACTTTTGAGTATTAAAAGGAAAACTTATATCTCTGACTTTTAAAAGAAACATTGTGTGCTGAAATAATATCTGTTGTTGTCTATATGTCTATCCTTTTTAATTTAAAAACTAATATTCTTTAACCTGGTACGATTTAGATGTTAATCTAGTTCCCTTGCCTACACTTTCTCTATTAAAAATCACTGTAGGTTGAATCTAATTCATTTCATAAAGCCTTTTCAGCCTTGACTTGTTGTCTCTTAATACAGAGAATAAGTTAGTGAAAGTGCTTTAGTAGCTCCATAATTCAAAAACCAATTTAATTTTTAGACAGGATGGAAATAGATTGTAGGTAGTAGGTACCTAATCTATCATGAGTGACAACATTTCTTCATAACTTTCTTAAATGCTTCAGTAAATTTTTATGAGTTCGTATGAGATTGATTTGAAGTTGTATTAGGATTTAACTCATGGTTCCAAAACTTTTATTGAAATGAAGATAATTTTACTGAAACAATAAAAATAATTTTAAAAAAATAATAAAAGCAAAAGGAATGCAATATGCCAATAAAATACATCATGGACAATGTAGCTAAAGCTTTCACGACCGGGTTACGTACTAATTAAGCAATAATTTTCCTCCGCTACTTTCTACATACTCTTACGTCTTTTAAGCCTGGTTTTACTTATTCTTTTTCTATAACATCCATATTCTTTCACAGTAATGTTTTTTGTTATGAATTTGTTAAATTAAAGAAAGGAACTTTCGTTTGATGAGTGCAATTCTTCTCTCCCTTTTGTACTTTTTATCTCGTAATCGATGCACACTCTACGCTATTCGCATATCATCTGTACAGAAAATAAATTTATTTCATTATATTTAAACGAAAAAACTGAGCAATTAAGGTAACATTAGATAGACGAAATCGAAACTGGTCGATACTCCGTGATCTGTCCCACTGTCATTGACATTGAAAACATAAAATGTTCGAGTACACGACAGATGGTCGCGTGGGTGAAATTTTAAATGGATATTATCTGTAAACGAAGAACATGTGCTTTTCAACACGCACTGTTCTATTAGTTTAGTCTTTTAGTCTACCGTGAGGCTTGTGCACACAACGGAGATTATCGGCTGTTGTTATGATAAACATTTTTTTTACCAATCTAAATAAAATCACCTCTAAACCTGGATTTCAAAAAAAAAAAAAACATTATTAAGCTTTTCTACATTTACCGTATCTGCGACACAATGGCTTTATCAGGCGATGAAGTTCAGTAATTTTATATATTACATATTTTTGTAATATGGAATTTCAAAAATTGAATGCCTTAACAATTAATAAGCTGTACATCATCATAAGGTCGTCACTCCTAAGACTGATTAGACACGTACCTCCACTCTTTCCTATCCTGAGCTAATCTTCGCATTTCCCTAAAACTAGAACAACCCACATTCTTAACTATTTAAAAACTTTTGGGTGTTTCATTCCCACCAGCCAGTAATGCTGGTGGGCGGGCAGTCCCTCCGGACTACGCCGGAAGGTAGGGCGGAAGGCCCTCTTCAGCCTGCTTTCAGGAATCGTGGGAATGGGTGGGTGGTAGTTCGGTTGAGAAAGATGAGACGGACGAAATGAAGACAGAAGAGAATTAAACATTATCTGTGGAATATTACTGCCTCAGCATTTGCCTAAGTGATCCAAGGAAACCACAGAAAAACTTGGACCAAGGCAGACGGACCCGGAATCGAACCGGCGTCCTCCCGAATGCTAAGCAATGGTCTAAACCTCTAGGGTCTAGGCCTTGCCGCTCGGTAAATTATTTGCGAACAGTAATCTAATCTAGGTCTACGTCTACCCCTCCTAACTCCCGTTTCTGCCTCTAATATG
This sequence comes from Agrilus planipennis, assembly GCF_000699045.2. Lineage (NCBI taxonomy): Eukaryota > Metazoa > Arthropoda > Insecta > Coleoptera > Buprestidae > Agrilus > Agrilus planipennis. The sequence goes on from NW_020438897.1 coordinate 1,605,993, forward strand.
TCTCTGACTAGACCTTCATGCCTGAGAAGGTGTCCTACTAACTTATCTCGCCTATTTTTTATTGACTTCCATAGAGTCCTCTCTTCTCCTATTCTTTCTAATACCTCTTCTTTTCTAACCTTCTCTATCCACGGTATCTTCATCATTCGCCTGTATCACCACATTACCACATTTCTAACCTTTTCTTTTCCGCCGCGTCTACTGTCCATGTTTCGCACCCGTACAGCAATAACCTGTACATATGTATATTGAAGATATACAGTTTTGTGTTTCTCATTTCTACGAATAAGTTGTAATGGTTCTGTAAAAAGAAGAAAACTCAACAAGTCATGCTCAATTTGTTTTTTCATTTTTAATGAATACCAGTTTCTGGTCCTTGCAAAATACGTTTTTTGGTACGTGAGTTCGGGTCCTAACCTGTTGCAAAGACATTAAATACTGAAACAGTCCCGTTTATATATAAACAGTCGTTTATCCTACAAAATGTCGTCAAACGACAACTGCATTCCATTGTAGGCGTATTACAGTTTACATGGAGCTTAATCAAAGCCTTATTAAGTCGAAAATGCATATTTTGCAGTAACCGTTTTATAAATAAGCAACTTGACCCAATCGTAAGGTTAAGGTGACTTATGAGTTTTTCATTGAAAGATTATCCATTATTTCTTCGTAACTTTTTTCTATAAATAACAATAAACAAATAAGTGTAAAAATAAATGCGCCATGTAATATACGAATAATATAAAAACACCAATACTTTTTGCTTCTATTTTCGGATAAGCGTTTTGTTAAAACGAACAACTATCTATATAAAGAAACAAAATCTTGAGACAGTCCTAAAAGTCAAACATTTTAATAAAAAAGTCAACTTACTTTTTACTACAAAATTTATTGAAAGTTATTGGAATTCTATGTTTAGCTTTCTTTTATAAAATTTCTATTTATCTTATTACCTATCTTTTAAGATACTGTAAAAGAGGACTAACAGTCTAACTACTTTGCTTCAAAGATTTGCTTGAAATATACAACAAAGGAAACGGAAATTTACTTGAAAATAGCATGACAACGCTTTTCTTTTAGGAAATAGAAGGCTTTTCTAACTGGAGGAAGAGAATTTTATTGGAACATAAAAGAAAAATTGAGCATAGAACAATGACATCGGCCTGTTAATTGAACCTGTTTAATATGCGGTCTTGTAAATAGAAATGTTGACGTAGAAAAATTGAAATGCAATATAGGAACATTAGTTTATAAAAAAAAAGACAATATAATTTACTAACTAAAACCCTTTCAAATTTTACTTTAACTTTTAGCTCAATAAGGTACGCTCTTTTGCAACCTGATTCGGCCCCGAAAATGTCGGTGTTTTCCCTAAAAAATATTACTCGGATAGCAACAGCTGCTACCATCCTATCTACGACCAAACGACTGAATATTGACGTTTACACACGCTCGACACGTCAAAACCTTTTTAATTAAAGATTCCGATTAAAGGACAACGTCCTGGATATCGGAAGTAAACACGGTACTTAGTCCTAGCCTTTAGTTAAAAAATGTAACCGAGTAGATAACTGTTTCGATTCTATAGACAATCAAAGCATCACAATAATATATGGTAATCACTCCATTACAAATATAAGAAGGCGTAGAGGGATCAAATATATTTTTTTTAAATTTCGATTTGCAACTGGATATTTCCACCTGCTACTCGAAAATTTAACTTGAAACTCTTAATGCCTATTGAATTGCATCCTAATGTAACCTAACCCAACCCCAGTTGAAGCCATGGTAATTTTAAGAAAGGACAAGGGTACTACAACACATTTCGTTCTTATTGTGTTTAGCGATTGTAACGTTATAATTACAATCAAACGAATTATAGCTTTAAGTTCAATTAGGTTATGATTATAATTTTTGGGATATGTTAAGACAACACGAAGCAATTCAATCGCAAACAACAGTCATAGTTGTCAACGAAACATCTGGGTCCAACTGTTTATTTAGACTATGATTCTTCAGCCCAAATTATCGATTCTGGCCGTTTGAGCCTATGTTCTTATGATGATATATAAATTTCAAGGTGCAAGTCGAAGTTTAAAGTTGCAAGTCGAAACTGAGTTACAAGCCGAAATTTAAAAAAAAAAATATGTATGACCCTTCTACGCCTTCGTACAAATGTGTGTACGCCAGAAATCATTGAAGTAAATACAATATAGTATTAAAAAAATACTACAAATGTCGCAGTAAACGCCATCTGTAGCACGATGCTACATTTTAGGATTACGTATGTCTGTGTTCTGTCGGAGCTGCCTGCGACGCGCTGATGAGATCCAAAAAGATCGAAATCGCGATCCGCGTCTGGCAGTTTCGACAGAATACAGACCACTTCGAATTATTTTATACAATATAGTATTAGTTTTACTAAGTTAGAACATTATTCTGTAGTGAATTTATTATTGAAACTAATGTACCTACCGATGTCAAGCTCAAAACCAGGAAATAGGAAACAAAACAAATACAGGTACAATTGGTTTCCGTTTCTTACCTTGTTTGGAAACAACGTTAATTTTTAAGAGAAGCTGCTCCATTGTTGATAAATCCGATTTGATATAAGAAGCTGTAGGTGCACTATACCATGTGAAAGAATAACAAATGAAGTTGTAGATCCCAGTGTCTGTTAATGAACACTCTCGTAGTTACTGCTCTCCAATTCTCTTGGTGTAACATATGTAAATTATTCATTACCTTAGTGACTGACATCGAGAATGAAATGTATTCAGGGATGTTGTTAGATAGGGCTATGTTTTTTGATCAAGATTACCTACATAAAGTTAACTGTATAGGTTTGTATACAGATGCAAGGCGTTTGAAAATTTTGTAAGAGGATCTCATAAACGTGCCCATCGTTGAATTCGTTTTATTTATATTCCCTTATGAAGTTAATTTCTATCCGAAATAATATGTAATGCATAAACCATTCTTCCTAGCGATCATTGTTGCATTTAGGAAAAAGACGAGGGGGCAAGAGCCTTTTGTCAAACTTTTATAAAACTTGTTCAATTTTGAAAGAACATAAAGAAAAAACATACTGACCTCTACAACTAAAAAACAAAACAACAAATTCACTTGTAGCATAAGAAATCCGATACAAAATATGCCCAATGTTTGTTGACTATCTACATCGCTTTAAGGGTAGACAAGTAGGGCGAACATAAAACATAATTTAAAAGTATGTTATATAACATACATTTCAGCTTATTTGGCTTTTGTAATATAAGACAAAAAGAGGTTTAAGTGCTAGGCTGAGTTTCCGTTTAGTTTATTTATTCCTTTACTAAAGTTTCTGTTTTTTACTTCTATTATAGTATTAGTTTCTCGTATATTTTTGAAAAGTTCCTTTATTTATTTACTAGATTTTACCTGCGGCTTTGCTCGCGTTAATGTCTTAAACACTTCAAAGAACATCGACGACCACATAAAATTAATTTTTCTATCCTTCGGGAACAGTATTTATTTTATGAATAAAAGGTCCCCTGTGTCCTTTTCTGTATCCCTGGTAATGTGTGTACAAAATTTCCGGATAGTCTTTACCCACGGCTTCGCTCGCGCTGATATCCTAAAGACGTGTCAAGGATCATCGATGAAATTAATTTTTCTATCCTTTAGGAACAGTATTTCTATTCTGGATAAGTGTTACATTGTACCCCTGACAATGTGTATCGTGAGTTGATGTCCTAAATACGTGTTAAAACTCATCACGACCACATAAAACTAATTTTTCTATCCCTCTTCATTGGTATACTTTTTCTGGATAAAAGGTACCCTATATTCCTTTGTGTATTCCTGAAAACGTGTGTATAAAATTTCATGATGATAGTTTCAGTAGTTAAAGCGTGAAAATGTAACAAACAAGAAACAGCCCAACATTAACTTTTATGTTTTAGTGATTTAGGGAAGTTATTTGTATTTGGTTGAATTTTCATCGGGAAAATGGTTCCAATGGTCCTAAATGCGTACATATTAATTACGTTCCGATTCATTACAAAAGAACTAATGAAATTATTTGTTCTAAATATGGTTTAGGGTGTAATAAAATAAAACGTTTTATGTTCAGTTAGACGTTAAAGAAATTCAATAATAAGAGTATAAATCCGTTGCAACCGTTATAAACTACAGTGGGTACGTGCTCACTGTTACTAATAATGCGATTTCCGCTTCCGGAACTATTATTTCGCTCCTGCCAAGAGAAGTGTATGCTTGTTCTAGGTAACTTAACACGTACAATGGGTCGACCATAAATACATGAAATCGTAACAATCCTTACACCTCTCGCACTTGAAAGACGCCTCATTAATCTTCTTTTGTTCTAATTACTTTAGTATTTTCAACTCTCCCTTCCACCGTGTTCAAAACTGTAGTTTGTTTAATTTTTTTTTGTTCTTTATCTACGAGTAACAAGTAAAACAAGTATTTCACAGAAATGTCGTTATTTACAAGGGAGAAAATCGAGGTAGAAAAATAAATACATATTAGCTAGGGGTAAACTACATGAGATAAAGGCGTACCTCCTAAATCCTTTTCATGAATATAATAATAATAATGGTTAGGCTTCTTAAAAAGTCGTTTTGCGAAGAAAATCAGGTGTAAGTAACTGCGAAAAAAACATTCAAATGCCTATTTCACCGGTACCCGCATCTAACCCCGTAGATTATGGTTTTATATTGCGCCCTCTAATATCTATACAAACGGATTTCGATTTAAATTAAAACCAATTGATTTAAATCCCTCAAAAGCATTCCAATAGTGAGATTATAAGTTGTAGTAACTGTTATTGTAGGTATTAGCCATGCAACGGATTCAGTCCAAATCCTCGCTTTTCTGAATAAATCCACTTAATTCCGCAAAGTAGAAACATATCTCTGGAATTCTTGGAATTCCAACAGAGTGTAGCCCATAAATCCATTGCGGTTTACCCCTCGATATTTAGTTAAATTTTTAGGTATACACAGTGCATATCTCAACTGCGGAAAAAATTAAACATCTACTGATATTTGTTGCTAATTAAAGAAAGCATTTCAAACGTTTGATATTAGACAACATCAGTAGATGAAGAATTGAATATGCTGATTATACTGTTGTAACTCAATATTGTATTAACCTGCTTATATAAAGCATCTTTGGTTCAATCAGTCGAGTTATCGAGTTAGCATGTGTCGAAATTACGATCTACATCCTTGATAAATTCTAACCAATTCTAATTAAGCATCTAATTGCTTAAAAATCTTTTGTTAATTTTAACGTATCTTAATGAAATGTTACACGGCACACATTTATTCATGATATTAGGTTCCTAGAGCAAGTATAAATATAAACGTTCTTATAATCTACCTTATTTTATTTGTTATGTTAAGCATACCCACTCTTACAAACTATAATGAGTTTTAACACATCATTAATTCTTCTACTAAAATCATAAAACACTTTTATACATCATTTTCATTAATATTTAACTCCTCTTTTCTTATTTTCGATCGACGAAATGGTGAATTAATTAATAGTGTGACTTTTATGGTTATATTCAACATGTGTTATTCCTAACGCCTGTTAAAACCTCGACAAAAGAGTCGAAACGTCGCAGAAATAATAATGTAATTATTGTTTAACATCCTGATTTGTCCATATTGCTGATATGCAATAATTTATACTGATAAAAATGTTTTGTATTTTCAAATCCTTTCAATAGAAATCACGGAAAATGCAATTCAAAATCAATGAAGATCTAAATGTTTTTCTTAAGTATAAAAATCGATTTCGATTTGATGACACAGTAAAATGATTGGTCCTATAACCTTTATATTATTATTTTTGTTTAGAAAACCTAGCAAATCAAACAAAAAGATCTGGAGAACATTTCATAATATTTACGACAGGTACTGTAAACTGCAGCTGCACTAAACCTTCCGTAGTAGAAATTTAGCTTCTTTATGAAGTTTGCTAATACTTAACTAAATCCCCACCGGGAAGTGTCAGGCGAGAAAGTTTTACTGCGATCGTATTTCGTATAAAGTTGATGAAAATTTAAGGTTTAGCTGTGTAGCACGTAATTCTGCGAAAACAATTTATATCTGCCTAGTAGAACAATGAACCAAGAGCAAATGGTGCATATAACATAAATATGTGAATATGCACTGCAGAGCTACAAAAAAAATAAAAAAACTACTGGGTGTTTTTTTCTTACCAGCTACTACTGCTGGTTGGTGGATAGTCCTTGAGGATTAAACCGGAGGATACGGCGGAAAACCCTCTTCAGCCTTCTTTTAGGAATCGTGGGAATGGGTAAGTGGTGGTTGGAGTGAGAAAGGCAACACGAATAAAATTAAGGCAGAATTGAGTGAAAGATCATCTATTGAATAATATTGACCCAGTATTTGCTTAAATATTTCACGAAAATCGCAGAAAAGCTTGGACCAAAGTTGACGGACCAGGAATCCTACTGACGTTACCCGAATGTTAAGTAATGGTCAAATCACTATGCCATGCCCATCGATCCAAAGCTACCAAATAATTGTTCTATACACTATGTCTGATCAATATTTGGAAGTATTTGAAGGGTAACATCCGGAAGCACTGTAGAGTGCATTTCGTCATAGTACCACAACGTAGAGGATGTAAAGAGTGTGTACAAAAAGTACCTCAACTAACGAGCCGTGAATGATTGAGAATAATTACCACATAAACACACATACTTCTTCGTAACCTTCGCAAACAGCTGATACGTAGACAAGTTAAATGTACGTAATGATTAGTAATAACCTGCACCCGTTAGAATTCGATTAGCAAAGTATTACCACAAAATACAAAAATAAGTTGAATGTGGAAGTATCAAGCAAAAACTAATGCATTCACATGCAGAATATGAGAACATAGTGGTCACATATGGATGGTGCAATGGGAATGCATGTATCATGTACCTTCTTTTTCCTTAATTTTTCCGGTGTACTAATCAGTCGCGGTGTAAATTTATGCATGCTGTTGATGTATCTACTTGTGCAAAATCGCAATTTGTCTACCTTAGTAAGTAGTAAACTAAATGAATTCTGCGAGTTCCTATAGTCGATCGCATCGCGCTATCTTTTATATTATTTATTTAATTGATCCACAGATGCACCATGCACTGACTCAGAAACCTGCACCACTCTTGTGTCCTCTTATTTTTTTGCCATAAAACCACGAATTTAGACTGTCTGGCCAGTGAGATACATTTAACTCAATTAATTTATGTGTTTCTATAACCTAAGAAAACAATACAATTATTAGAAATTGTTGCAACAACACGTATATCAACATCAACAATCGAGGGATAGTTTTCAATCTTCTTCTGAAATTCAGTCCTCCACGATCATTTTTGACAGTTCTATTGAAAAATAATTTACATCAAAGAATGGATAGCTTCAACGAGAAGGCTAATAAACAAGTTTGTTTCTGTGGAGAAACGTTGGATTGAATTTACCTTCAAAAATAAGTGAATAAACATTTGCAGAACATCCGGATCAGTCCGTCACGAGCCGTTACTGTAAAGAACATTAACTAATGGTTATCTTACTGCAGGAACTAAAATTTTATTAGCAATTTCGAATGAGGTATATATCATCAGAAGAAGCTGCAAAATACAGGTAACGCCGTTTTCATCTTAGTTTAAGGACTTTAGTACTACCGGTGAAGTAATTTTCGTTTAGATAAAGAAGATACAAACTCATAAGCTTTTTTGTAAGAAAATTGACACATGAATTCATGCAGAAAAATCCAATTAATATAATACTAACAAAAGTAATAATATCTTTCAAATATGTTAGCCGGACAACTTCCTAGACATGAAGAGCTAGTTAATGACCTATTAGAAGCAAAAACAGGAGTTAAGAGAGACAAAACTAGACCTAGGTTGCTTTAATTTTCGTGACGTGCGGGCTAGGATGATGAACTGATGTTGTCGTAGAGTTGCTTCTTAACGTTTCTCTAGCATGAGTGGCGAGCTTCTTCAGAGATCTTTCCATCCTCAATGCTAAATGTGGATTCATATCAAAACATACAGCTAGCACGCTCGCGTCCAGCGAAGGCAAACATACTAATGAACTACGCGAGTCAAAACTTGATGTGTTTCCCCAGAAATTAACACTACAATCAGCTTTATAGGTTCTCTGAATAAATTTACATGACTTTTCATAATTTTAGGTTCTTTTTGAACCAGTTCACCAACTTTACCAATGTGTTCGATGATGAAAAAACCAACACTATAGTGTCTTTAAATATTATCAATTTATTTTTTGGAGAACATCACGTTTTCAGATAGTACAAGCTTGAGCAAAGGTGATCAGAGATTTATAGTGAAAAAAATGTCGTACTGTACAATTCTTTGAGAGACTGCTCTTACGTCATCCACACTCTCTATACTATGCGATGCGATCCAAACAGTTATGTTTAAAGTTATTAACACCACCTTGAACGTAGTATGGAAAAAATAGATAGTTAATAACTAAATTTCTGTATTGCATAACATACTTTCCCCGCTTATTCCCCTGTTGAGGTGGTAAATAAGACAGAGTAGGCATATGTCAATGCCGTAGGTCAAAAAACAATTGGTCAACACGCAGTCTCTCAATGTTACTTTAGGAACAATTGCGATCAAGAGTTACATAAATGTTCAAGTTGGTATACGACTTACCTACTATATTATTTCTTAGTACGCTTTAGGCATAAACTTGATGGTCCTAAGGAACCCTTCCTCTTAAATTTACGTTCCAATGCATTATACACGTTTTATTTCCCCTTTGGTGTGCTTGAAATGCGTAAATAATACGCTCCTAATTATAGCCCACGAAACGGTTTATTTGACATATAAGTGTTCAGACCAAACTAGTTGGAAATAGGAAATCGCATTAACTCATTATACGCTCACGTAGTGGTAATAATTGAACCAGTTGGTGGTAGTATAGTGTGCCCGTTTGTTTCAGACAAATTGCGTTTTAATAATTCGTTTGTGCCTGTGAAATAATAAATTTGACGTTTTTTTGTCTGGCGTTTACGCAGTTTTTGCTAATTCAGTTAACAAGTCAATTGTATTAACTCTCCTGTTGCAGTCGGAGGTACAATAGCTGTAGGTATGTACGAGTATCTATAATATGAATATTTTAAAACTTTAATCGCAATAGGATTATCCTGAATTTCCTGCGGAAATGGCACAACAAAAAGTCTGTACGGGCTTAACAAAAAATTTACAATAAACAATCCAATATTTTGATATAATACAAACGAAACGTATAGACATATAAATATGCGTGTACATAAAATTGAAGTGTCTGTAATATCCAAACGATGGGCGCCTTTCTTGTTATGATGATATAAATGATCCTTAAAAATATATTTGTGTTTGCATAAGTATCTGTCCGTACGGGCAGTCTGTATGACTTCAATGAAACATTTCATGCGTTAATAAAAAATTACCAGGGCTGATTTCGGCAGCATTTTTGAAGTGAAACTTCTTTACGCACGGTAGCGTTCGTTTCGTCTCATGCGAGTTGCTATGTAACGAAATCATGCAACGGATGTTCCCCCTCTACTCGGTCGCGTAGTCGAGTTCGTAGTGGGGATCGCTTGAGCCGTGAGCGCGCTTCAATGCAACGTTCGTTACAGACAACTCGCAACATTAAACCAATTCCTTAACCCCTATCCCGGTATGTTTGTGTGTTTGAAGAAGTTTTACTTCAGTAGCGTGTTGTATAATTACACGTGGTATTTTTTTTTTTAATAGTTCATGGGTTACAATACTTATATTTTATTATAAACTATTATAGTAATGCAGCAGAAGTCGGTTATAAAAACATCGGTTGTACCGACAACTCTGATATAACGTCATCAGCTTTTAATAGTTTTGCATTTACAAATCAAACTAACGCTAAAAATTTCGGTTATAGGGATAACAGATTCGGATATAGCGTTAAATTTTTATTGTTACAAATCCCTGAAACGGTCGTGTTGTCGATACCTTAGAGCTTTGGTAGGTACCTCACTCAGCAGAATGAAAAGTTACCCACTCCAAACTAAGTTTATTGGAATTTCTTTACATTGCATATGTAAAATGTGTTTCTGAAATTTTTCAATTTGTCTTGCAAATTAGTACTGTACATATTTCTGTTGATAACGACATACAACTAAAACCTACGTCAAAATATCGCCGCTTACCAGGGTGACTACATTAGCCAAATCTCCAATTTCACGTGGACGAAGTCGCGGGGCAATGCTGGTCAAAAATAAATATAGTCATGTATGCTTTCATATTATGTTTTAATAATTAAAGGGCAGTGTATATAATTATTATTGTAAAACTTTACATTTTTAATTCTGGTTCTACTTGGTACCGAATTGAAGAGGATGAACATTTAGTATTATAAATGTACAACATTGTGGTCTTTTTTCAATACCGATTTTCCGTTATTCTAAATTGATTTTTAACGTAAATAGCTATAACCTAAAGGTAACACAAGATGCTTTTGTCAAATGTTGCATACATATGTATGTGATTCTCGCAGAGATTCTCTGAAAGCTGGAATTTTAGGTATTCATTCGTTTTCATTTTTATTAAATAATAACAAGAAGGACAGCAGATAAGAAAAGTGAAACAAAAAAAGACTACATTTGTATAATTTTAAAAAAATTTTGTAAAGAAATTTGATATTATTACTACTCGAAAGCACTTCTAACAAGGGAATTCTTGTATGCTGAATCTAATAGGTCAGATCAACGTAGCTTACCTTTACATACAAAATATCTAACTTGATAGAAAACGACGCGGTCGCTTGCCTATAGACACCGTGGAACTGCACCACCCCTAATTTCCACTTGATACTATTAATAATATCGATAATCAATATACTAACTTTCTTTAATTCATTTTTGATACTTGTACGATAGATAATCAACTTAATTATGAAAAAGATACAATAATTTTTGTGTGGTGTTTGACTCTTGTCTAATTGCTAGTTACTTTTTACTTTTATTTTCTTTCAATTTTCAAGTGGAAAACTGAAAAGATATAACTATCGGTAAAGNAAAAAGCAGGAGCTTCAGATAACATGGAGGTCGTTCTGCAATTTTCATGAACCTCAAATATTTGCTCTACAAGTCCGGTTCGTATAATATTGAAGATAGATAATCAACTTAATTATGAAAAAGATACAATAATTTTTGTGTGGTGTTTGACTCTTGTCTAATTGCTAGTTACTTTTTACTTTTATTTTCTTTCAATTTTCAAGTGGAAAACTGAAAAGATATAACTATCGGTAAAGACTAACGACAAGAGGCAGAGTTTGTTTTTGTCAGATACTGAACATACCTACACTGTCTGTAGCAGTTAAACACGAACCGAATAACATTTTTTTATGTATTACATTACAGCTGTTACCTATACCTAGGTAACCGAATTTTCTTTAACAGTAGACATAAAAATTTCGTCGTACGTCTACTGAATATTGAATTATACTGTCTAACAGTATATCAGCCACCTTAACGTGACTTGATTCAAGAAATTCACTTTCCTAAAATATTCACATACGGCCGGTCCTTGAAGTTTCGTGTAATTTTGTTTTGGTTTCATTTTTGAGGAATCGCACAACTACAGAAATTTTTTTCTTGTCCAAATGGTGTTTTCAGTTACAGTTACTTTTTTTTTTAACATGTCGAAAAGGATTATATTTGTTAGTGTTTTTTTAAGGAAATACACAAAACGTTGTCATTGCAACTTTGTAAATACCTACGTGTTTTTACTGTAAAATTACTTTGTTTTGCATATTCAAGAATGTTAGTAATAACAAAGAAAATGAAAAACAAATACTTTTTTGTTTTTCAAGGTTCAATCGGTTTTAAGAACTACATTTTAAATTTTTATCTCATGGGTTTATTTAGTAGAAATAATCGCTCTTTAACAGGTCATTTTAATTTAAATTAAATTAATTACAAACATTTGGGATAGAAGATCCTGATTCTTATAAAGTTTGCATTATAATAAATTTTCTTCTTCATTGAGCCACTATTTTATGTTTACGCGTTCTTATTTCGTATCCCTCCATGAATACTATCCGCTCTCCCGTAATAAATGCTATGCCTAATTTCTTGGGTCCTTCATCGTCTTCTTTGCTTGCGCATGTCCTTTTTGACCATGGAATATCTTTACACGGACGTTTCATCTCACTCTTCCAATATATTCAATATTATTCTCTTCCATTTGTTGTTTCTATTTCTCTCCTTTTTCTACAAATATCATGTTTTTTGTAGTTTCTATTCCATTAGCTTTAATTCATTATTTCCCACATTCATATCTCTTACCGATTATCCAAGCTTTGCTACCCTATAGGTATTTATATTTTTTGGATTTCCATATTTTAACCTTCAAAAATTACTGAAAAATTTATATAAAATGTCAACATTGTGTGGGCCATTTTTACAACAAAAATTATATAAAATAATTCGAAGTGGTCTGTATTCTATCGAAACTGCCAGACGCGGATCGCGATTTCGATCTTTCTGGATCTCATCAGCGCTTCGCAGGCAGCTCCGACAGAACACAGACCAACTTTTACCTGCTGTCTTAACAGTGCGTTTTAGAAAATATAGCAAATGGCGCAGTAAACGCCATCTGTAGCTACAGTACGTACCTATCACGTTGAGGTTGGCCACGCCGGGATTCGTTTTCAGCAAGTAAATATTCACACAAGTGGACCTTGTTGGAGTATACGTAATCCTAAAATGTAGCATCGTGCTATAGATGGCGTTTACTGCGCCATTTGTAGTATTTTCTAACAAAAATTATAGTTTCAATCAAAAAGATTCAATAATCCTCTACAAATTCTTTTCGGTCGATAACTTTCGATTAATATGAGGATACATAATTGATTACTAATTTATAAATTATTTTAAGTGAAACTTCTCCACCGAGTTTAATTTTTGTGATTATTTATAAAAATCTAGGTTTTTAATTAGCTCCTTACAGAAAATATTTTATTTGGGTTTTGGTAGGTACTTCGGTTAAGCATTTATGCTTTTCAGCTTGAAGCACTCCAGCTTAATTAGTAACTAACGTTGAAATATGCCCAAGAAAATTAGAACATAGATTTATCTTCGTTGTAATGCATTCATATAGGTATGTGTATGTACAAGTACATATGTTCTACTATAATTCCGTATTGTAGTAACTTAGTTAAATTAGTTTATTATCCAACCACTACAAGTTCTGTTGTGCAAACATTGGTCGTAGTTAGTGTATCTTGCATATATAAGTACTCCGGCAATTACAATAATTAACAATTATCCGAAAGTTGAATGAGCAAGTTCGTAAATAAACTTTGGTCGTATTATAAGAGGATCATGTTACCCTAGACAAAAATTTTCAGTCTCTCCCCAGTCTCTCAGAGTCTTTTAGCGTCTCTTAAAGCGTCTCTCACAGTCTTTCACAGTGTCTCAGTTATTGCCTAGGTGTTTTTATGGATCTCTTACAGTCTCTGTATGAGAGACTCTAACGATAAAATTGTTAATTCAGAGATTCGAGTCTCTCACAGAGAGACTGAATGAATAAAACTGAAAAATTGAGATATTCGAGTCTCTCGTAGAAAGACTGGGATCTCCGAAATATGTTGAACTTGAAGTTTTAACCATGTCTATCGAGACACCACTTATTGAGAGATTCGAGTCTCTCGTTCAGAGATTCGAGTCTCTCGTAGAAAGACTGGGATCTGTGTTTTAACCATGTCTATCGAGACACCACTTATTGAGAGATTCGAGTCTCTCGTTCAGAGATTGGATACGAAATGAGGATCTCTGTATGAGCGACTCGAGTCTCTTGTTCAGAGACGCTAAACAGTTTTTTGACAGTCTCTAGACAGTCTTTCTCAGCGACACCAGAGAGGCTCGATAAGAGACGGAGACTCGGGTCTCGCTTTCACAGACTGAACGACTGAACATTTTTATCTCGGGTACTCAAAATATTTCCTAATTCCTCTTGAAGAAAAATTCCTCTCTACCTCACATTATCTGTTTAAAATGAATCGCTGAAATAATAATGAATTGCGTTTATAAGCAGATTATTTATACGTTCTTTTATCAACTCAAACTCTTTTAATACTTTCTATTATTTAATGGCTTCTATTTGTCGAACACTTTTCAATCAATGAGTGAAAGATTTTTGAAAAAAGCAGGAGCTTCAGATAACATGGAGGTCGTTCTGCAATTTTCATGAACCTCAAATATTTGCTCTACAAGTCCGGTTCGTATAATATTGAAGCGTTTCTTTCTCAGCGAAAGATATTACAATTCAATGCGATTGTGCGGTTAGAAATGGAAACCAAAAAAATTCGATATTGCTAACACCTCTAAAGGTGTCGTTTGCTAAAGACTCGTTTGAATTTCATGTTGTTATTGTTGCGTCATGAAACTAAAAGTACTTAATACATTCTTAATGTCAAGATGTTTTAGTAATGCTTTCCAGTTTTTCTCTCCTTGATTAGTTTTAATTTCTGTAGTAATAAATTCCGAACTATTCAGGTAAAACCCCTTATATTATTATTACTTGAATAGTTTCGAATTGCTTAGTATAAAAGTGTTTTACTGTTAGAACAGATGTGTTTAAAAGACCATAAAATTTAAGTTCAGAAAGTTTCCCAAATTCGTAAAGGAATTTAAAGAATGAAAGTTAAAGTGTGCAATGTATTAGGTGAAACGCACAATCTTTTGTAACTACTGATCTTTTTTGCCATCACCTGATTGACTATTTAGACAAGATACAGATAGAAAACTAAAAATGAGAAAAGGACGAGTTACAGTCTGAATCATTTGAAGTGGCTGTTCAGGCAATAAAACTGCCAACAAGTGACCGCCCTTATTTACACCTACGTGGAATTGTAATATTAAACAAGCTTCGTATTTTACCAGTTGTAACCTGTCCGTTTCGCTGAGCTTATCTGTTTCCATCCCTTCAAAAGTTGAATTTTTTAAAATGCCAAAATACGTGTTTGAATTGTAATTGTATCGTAGAGCATTAAGACCAAAATTTCAAGTAAGTCTGTCCACAATAAAAATGTTCCATATATACTTTGCTGCTCCTTTTCACCCCCTATAGGATTCAATATCTAAATAATCTTCCGAATTTGTTTGAATAGTTTGAGAACTATTACCAGGAGTGTTTTTAAATATTGCAAAATAGAATAATGAACTATCAGGCACTTGAGCAAAATACCACCATTAAACTTAATGGTTTTGTTGAACATCTTCTGCGAAGATAGACTCAATAGCGGTGAATGCACTCGGGACATTTCACCTCTTAAATAATCACTATAAGAGCATTTGAACAGTGCCTTGACGTTGGGGTGACTTCCAATTATGCTATAGTTCAAACGGTGGTTTGATCATGTTGTTGGTTGGGTGTAATTTACCATTATGTTTCAACATGTTTTTCAAAAATCATATTTTGTTGTCTATAAGGTAATTTCTAACCATTCATCAGAAAATTCATCCAATTTTTCACGCGTTTTCTACTTTTTTTAGAGGAATATATTATGCTATTACGATGCACATGCTTACTTTCGAATTGTTTTTAATATTTAACTAGTGACCCGCCCCAGCTTCGCACGGGTGCAATGCTGATACTAAATATATTTTTGCTTTGTTTAGATTATTATCGAAAAGGGGATATATTCAAAAAATACCTCCTGAACATACTAAATATACTAGAGGATGTCTTTATATACAACATTCACAATTTTTTTGTCATTAGAAAATACGGTACCGCCGCAACCGCTATTTCCCTGCATTTTAAATCTGTAATATCTTCGAAAATATTCATTTAAATTACATGTTGTAAAGGGCCATATTGATCTATATTAAATGCACATTGTGTTTAAGGTGTTTAATTGGATAAGAATTAATGCTGTATTGCCTACAATCGCTTCGTAAATAAGTCATTGTTTCTCATAAAAAGTAAAGGATAAAAATGGTTATTGTGTGTTATCCCTAAGAAATAGACATATACCATCACGGACTTTTTTGTAGACACTTTTAAGATGTACAATATTGTTAAAGTGATAATTGCAGCCACTTATTAAAATAGAAATAAATATACACATACGTACATATTCATAGACAGGGGGTGAAATGTTCTAAGGGGTAGAAAGTCGCTGGTGTAAAGTGTCTTAACATCTTATCCCTTAGCATTATCACTAAATAAAGTTACATACATACATGATCCAGATTGTAGGTTCACCTTTAGTAAACAAAAAGAAGAGCGTAACTGTTCGTTCGTGTTGTCTTTTCCTATCGTAACTTGATGATTTTAAGCAATCGAACAAAAGCATTCTTCACTTAATACATTTTGTTAAATCGAAGATGGAAAATTGTTCAGTTAATAATTTTTAGTTGCTTCCTTTCTAGTTAGTTAAATAATGTTCACGAAGAAACAATCCTTAATATTGGTATAATTTGTAGATGGAATCCTGTATAACTTGGGTAACTTTAACCGATATTTTCCATTCAAACGTGTTCATTGATTAAAAAGTTAAGAAAAAAGTGACGTTTAGGTTACCTACAAAGCTTGATCAATATTATCAATCTAATAAAATTTAATGATTGAATCTTAATTTTGAGTACTCTGTAACGTCAAATGCAATTGTCGTAAATAAAAATGCAATGTTGCAATCAGTTTCAAGAAAAAGCAAATACGAAGGGTACTTATATAGATACATATATGTAAGTGTACATTCGATTCTTACAAGCAAGCACAACTACCCTCGAGAAAATAACGGAACGTGGCGTGATGGCAACGAGGATAACGAAACACATCAGCTTTCAATTCGTGTTTCGATTACGAACCAAAGATTAGACGTTGAACTGAAATTCTGGATTCAGACTTGTGTTACCGAGTAGTAAATTCCAAGTTACTATTACTTATTATTGTGTCTGCGAGATCGAAAATTATTTCACATCCGGACACGTAGCAAACTAGAAGCACTTAATCATTTATTAAATTTCCTGCTAATTAAGAGAAATGACGCAGGTACCAATTTAATTTCTCAAAAATAAATCGCTGTGTTCTTATTCGCATTATAAAGGTATTAAGTAACTTTAATCATTAATTTATGGATTAAGAAATTTTTACGGTGCAGATTAATTAGAATTAAGTAATTTTAAATGAAGTTACGGTAACTTAATGTTGAAGAACAAGCCTGTCTCCCAAAATACGGAAATTAAAGTTAAACAAGGAAGTAATTTGAGGTGACATAATAGGTTTTTTTTAACAACTGATAGGTATACTTTATAGTAGCTCTCAACAGGTAAAACACCACTCTAGGATTTGAAAAAAATTAATTTATTTTTGTTTGTACAGTACTTTAGGGTCATAAAAACAATATCCAGTTGCTCGTAACGTAAAATCTCAGATAAATACGTAAAATAGTAAGTCCCATGCAGCCGTGTGAGATGAAAAATAATGTGATCCCTTCTTCCTTCTTTGTCATTATTTCTGATTGACCGATAACGGTAACTACAAAACTAATAAGTTCCTGTCGAAACCGTTAATCGCTAAACGAGATGTTGATATCATTGGATCTTATCAGCGTTTCGTAAAGAGTTCTGACAGAATACAGACTCATTTTACTCACTTAAGACTGCGTTTTATGAATTACTACAGACGGCATAGTAAACGCCAAGACCATCTGTAGAATACTAGAATTCAAAAAAAGTCAATAAGGATTATCAACTTGTCGAACTGAATCCACACCTTAGCTACCCTTACGTGATGGGCACGTAAACAAACTGAACAAGGATAACGTGGGTAGAAAAGGTTAGAACTGAAGGGGTATTACAAAGAATAGCAGAACAGAGGTGGAAGTCAATAAGAAATAGGTGAAATAGGTTAGTAGGACACTTTTTTAGGCATGAAGGTCTAGTCAGAGATATATTAGAGGCAGAAACAGGAGTTAGGAGGGGTAGAGGCAGACCTAGGTTAGATTACCGTTCGCCAATAGTTAAGGGTGTGGGCTGTTCTAGTTTTAGGGAAATGCAAAGATTAGCTCAGGAAAGGAAGAGTGTCCAACCAGTGTTAGGACTGACGACCTTATGATGATGATGATGATGTAAGACTTCTTATACTTTACTAGAAATCCACTTTCCCATCAAGAAGCTTTAGCGAAACGTTGGGAAGAAATTCAAATCGACGACGGCCTTTAGACCTGAATAAGGGCAGCATCACTTCTTTACCACCCCCTAAGTTTTGAGTTAGCTGTTGCTAACTTTCGGAGTCTTGTCCTATAGTCCGTTCGTTCCTCCCTAAGGACTCCCCTCTTACGATTAAACCTATGGTCCGTCTCCTTAAGTTATCTAATTTGCGTTAGAATTTCATTAAGTTTCATCGGATCGTCAAAAGTTTCGATCAAAGTCTTATGAAATTTTGAATTACACTATTGAATGTAGACATCTATTTAAGAATGATAACGATGAAACCTTTATTTCTTACAACTTGGCATTAGAAAACACGACAAGATGTAAATCGCAAAGTATTTATTTATTGTAATCCACATTAAAAATATTCTTTTAGATTGAAGAATGATTAATCATTTTTCCACACTGTGTTAGTGAAATAACTATTGTGGTTTACAGGAAATAAGTATCGTATTAGTTATTAACCCCAATGCTTGTTTTCGTGTTTTCTTTTCAACGCATTTTTATTAGCTTCGGAGCTGGCATATTTGTAAACAAATCTAGAAAGTAGATTTCACCCTTCATCCATTTGTCGGATTGTTTCGAAACTTTGCAGACTAATAATCCAAATTTGATGACAAGACGATATTCTGGAGTAAAGATTGTGTTTTTTTAGCGTTACTTATAAATACTAAAACTGTTCGCACTATTTTTGAAGCTGTCAAACTTTTTACAAAGGAAGTAGAAAGCTACAACAACAGTAAAATTATTTAATTATCATTTTAGTATTTTTAATCTCATTTTGTTTTCGTAACGAACTATTTCTTTAAAAAAATGTTTTCTATGGACTTAAGTGTGAGCTTCAAGTACTTTTTGGGAAGGAGGTTTGTCCCACACTGCCCTGTTTAATAGGGTTTAACGACCTAAATCCACAATGAATCATTTCTTACTCCATAGGCATTGTTTTACTATACGTATATAGCCAGTGTTGGATAATAAATAATGTTGATATTATACAGTATCTACATAAGGTACGCTTACAATGTACACAAGTTTATTGACTGTTTTCGCACATTTTGTCTTTATTCTCGGTAATTCCGAAGATATCTAAAACGTCTTGTTTATTAGCAAATAATCGAGCAAAACAAAACTGCGCCCCTCTATTTTTCTTTAAATTCTTCAAGATAAACTTTCCTGATATCTAACGATCGCCATAGTCGAATAGCGTTTTAACGGTTCACATGGTACAATACACAATATAACTTTCTTTATCTTGTCTGATTTAAAAGTTTGTCTAATCGTAAGTTCTTCAATTTCAACAGCATAAACAAGCTGATAGGACTATCCTCTCTATCTGCTGTACAACACTTATTAATTCACACTTTAAATGTTGCTATGAAAGACATTAGACGGTATATTGTTTCGTTTTTTCTTTTTTATTGCAATAAACTTGATGTGCTTTAGTGTGTGACCCATAGAATAGATGTAACAGTCGGAATTAAATGTGGTATCTTTGTGGTTTTCAGAAAAACAAGGAGCTCATGAATGACTTAGTATCATCTTGCAAGTTGAAAAATGGTAAGTCACTTTTCTTTTACTTTTCAATTAGTGGCAGTCGACTAGAACTATATACTAATTTTAAAACACATCAGTACTGTTTAAACTGTTATTATTTTTTTGTATATGAACGACAAGAGTCTCCTTTTATAACGTAGAGAGACACTTTTCAATCGAATTATGTTTTTCCTTCGGTGAGAATTATCTCTGTGCCTGGGTCCATACTTTATAACACATTAAAAACAGCAATTTACGAAAATGAAACTGGAATTATTAGTTAAATGATACTTTGGGTTCCTACACTCTTAAACTGAGTAACGTATACATAGGTCCCTACCACATAAGTACTACTGTTATTTGTTTTGCATTGTCACAAAGTCAACTCTAAATTGGTAGCCATTGTTTTAAAAAGAAAAACAATAGCACTCCATAACTGAATTCTTCTCATAAAAACTGAAATTCGTTTTCAGTTGTCAACGCTTTTGGTAGTTATAATGATTAACGGTCTGCTTTACGAAAAGAAACATTACAAACGTTATTTATTTCCTAATATGTCTTGTCTATGGAACGGAGAAAACATATAAAGGTTAACAGAACCCACTTACTAATTGTAAGTCTTCAGCGCTTAATGCCGATCTAGGAATTTAATTTTTAGTATGCATAGTAACTTACACATTACTACAAGGGAAAATAACATGCGATTTAAACAAACAGTTAATAGAAACTTATTTTTATATATTACATATTTGAATACATACTGAGAAAACAATTTTTGGTATTAAATAACTTTGTTTTGGATGTTTATTTAACATTTGCAGGTATATTTAGAACGAAAAAAAACAATTCTGCTTTCTGTTTTTGAGAACGTTTTTGTTGTAATTATGTACCTATAACACTGATTAGTAAGTACATACATATTACGGAGAATATAATCCAATTTCATTTTAATCCTGGAAAATGCCGAATGGCGTGTTTACATTTCTGTTATAAAAACAACTTTCGTTTTATATACATAACCATCCAATCTTTTAAACAGCTCTAATTTGTAAAGGTTGTTATCAGGAAATAGAAACTTCCGCTAGCCGCCAGCGCTGCGAAACATAATGGCTGAGAGCTTTTAGAGAAGAATCGTTTAGGTTTTATTGTAATTTTCTTTAGTCCGGTGAGTATATAGGTAGAATTGGTGAAGGAATTATTAAAAATTATCTAATCAAGTATTGATGTTCAATTAAAGTTTACAAAGACTAAACGTATTCAGTGCTCACACAATTTGAACTTCTTTTCCTGTTTGTAGACATTACCAATTAGAATGAAAAATTTCAATGTGCTTTAGAATCAAATTGCCTAAATTTGCTGAAGACACTTGAAATATTTGATGAAATTATATCGAGAGTGCAATGTGCCAGGGAGAACTTTCTTGGACACCTTGTAAATTGTAAATACCTAAGCCTCTAATTGATACTTTTTTTTTATAATTCTTCTATACACAAGTTTTTATGTTTACCGACACAATAAATGTCTTTAATTCTGAAATTCTGTCATACATACTTATGCTTATCATGACTTTCAAAGAAGGTACAGGCCTGACGCTGGAAGCTGGCGGAAATTTTATAATGGCGTGGATGCGCGGTGGCAAAAGTTTTAGGTATAAAGATTACAGCCCTCATTCTTCAGTATTCCTATCAGGGGCGTAGATTAAATCTTTAAAAGCAGGGATCAGTGAGTAAGTAATGGACATACAAACAGAAGAACTAATTGTTGATGTTGGTGACAGTGATAGAGATTCCCATGATGACAGTGAATGTGAAAACTAACTATAAAACAAAGACAATACGTTTATTTTTTCTTTTTGATAAGTCATGTTTTTACATTATTTTCTAGTACGCTACTGTCCTATCTGTATTAATACTGTAATTTACGCCTATTGAAAGCTTATTTGTGTATCGGTTCCAAGTGACTTACCCAAATAGGTCATAAATGGGCAAGTACCCGCGCGACCGCTCGCCAGCTTCCTTCGTCAGACCTGTAGTGTCAACTGTAATTGTGAGAGTTAAGAAAATTCGAAAACTTACCTTCCACCAATGCAGAAATTGACCCTTCCTCCAACGCATAAATTGACCTTTTAGTGAACAAAAAGAATACGAAGTACTTGAAAGAAGTAAAAAATATCGAAAAAAATTTGTTTTTCTCTTTATTTCAACCGTTACTAGGAAGACATTCTTGTAGATTCCTTTTTTCAAACAATGGTAAAGTCCCTTTTTTTACATTTAGTGTTAAAATCTAATAAAGCAAACTATAAATTTGAAATACTAAAAATGTTTTATTCCTAGAAAACAAGATATGAAAGTTGTTTTAAATAGTTTAACTCATAAATCCATCAAAAGTAATAATTTTTCGTTGTCTTGCATATTTGGTCTTGGTTTTCGTCTTGTCCAGTTCATTCGGTCTTGGTTTTAGTTTTGGTCTTGTTGGTTCGGTCTTGGTTTTCGCCTTGCTAGTATACAGACTTAACCTTGCATTTTCGCAAGACCAAGACTAACACTGCAAAACGGAGACCAATTTTGCTCATCACTAATTTCAAATTCTTGATCAATTAAAATGCAGCACACCGCTCTTATTCTGCCCTTAGACTGTCTAACTTCCACTATATAAGCTTCTAATAAGTAGATTAAACACTACGAGTATTAATTTTTTCCAATAATGTCTAATGGTGAAGTTTCATTCGTGCATGACACCATGAGAACATATTTTTGGAATTTAAATTTAGGAACATGGTGAGAGTGAACCCAAAGCCTTGCAAATCCGGAGAGCATTGTACGGCGATTGAATTTTAGACCATGCGCACTTTACGACAAACTTACATCGAAATGTTGAAGCATTGTAAGTTAACATAAAATTGAAATTTACGATAGTGCTCTAGACTTTAAAGTGCTCACAATGGTTTTCATCATGTCTGTAAACTTTTCAACATGAGCGCTCTGTGAAATCAAACGAAGGAACAATATTCAGATGTGAGAAAAATAAACGCCAACGATTGTCTACAAACTATTTTGGTTATCAGCATCAACATCATCTGAGACTCTTACCTAGTATCTGTTTTTAATGTCATTCATTGTTAAAACCAGTCCGAAAGAACATCATTGATCGTACTACTGCTTTTTACGTAGTTCATTGTCTCTTTCTTAATTATTAATGAGTTATTGTCAGTACTTTACATAGAAAAGTCCTGACCTAGTATTCTACCCGAGATAAAAATGTTCAGTCTCTCAGAGTCTCTGAAAGCGAGACACGAGTCTCCGTCTTTCATCGAGTCTCTCTGGTGTCGCTGAAAGAGACTCTCGAGAGACTGTCAAAAAAACTGTTTAGCGTCTCTGAACGAGAGACTCGAGTCGCTCATAGACAGATCCTCATTTCGTATCCAGTCTCTGAACGAGAGCCTCGAATCTCTGAACGAGACACTCGAATCTCTCAATAAGTGGTGTCTCGATAGACATGATTAAGACTTCAAGTTCAACATATTTCGGAGATCCCAGTCTTTCTACGAGAGACTCGAATCTCTAAATTTTTCCGTTTTATTAATTCAGTCTCTCTGTGAGAGACTCGAATCTCTGAATTAACAATTTTATCGTTCGAGTCTCTCATACAAAGACTGTGAGAGATCCATAAAAACACCTAGGCAATAACTGAGAGACTGTGAAAGACTGAGAAACGCTCTCAGAAACGCTGAAAAACTCTAAAAGACTCTGAGAGACTGGGGAGCGACTGAAAATTTTTGTCTAGGGTACTCTTTAGGTCGGTGCAATGCTCTGTTGTAGTTGCCGGATAAGCAAACAGTAATCAAGTAAAATATTTTAATTAACATACACAGCGTTTCACTTCCTGTTCTGAGCTAGTCCCTGACTGTTTACGAACAATAATTTAAACTAGTCCATTATCTTTACTTCTATTTGTACTTCTATTATGTCGGTAAATTAGCTAGTCCCTCATTTCTCTGATCATTCCGTTTTTACTTTTTCTTATTGGCTTCCATTTGCTCCATTTGTTTTTCTACTGTTTCTAATATCTTCTCATTTCTAACCTTTCCTATCTATGGAATATTTATCATCAGTAATCATACAAAGTCATGTTCCAAAAATACACAATTTCAAAAATTTTATTTCATTAAATTTACATAAATTTATTTCTGGTTAACTTTCTGTTGGAAGTAATATTTTCTCAAAGTGAATTTGAAAATCACGCCTCCGCAATTTATGGAAACAGAAATCTCCATTTATATTCGTAATAAAAAAGAAGAACGAATTATGACATCTTTCAATACATTACAGGTAAAAATTTACATCTCTAAGCGAGGCAAACAAACCAAATAGGGGTTGGTGTGTTTTGCGTCACGTTATTATGTATTTTTAGCCCAAATTATGTACAGATATTTTTTCCTTTATGTTCACATTCGTTTCTGGCATATGTACACACGTTTAAACATAAACGTACAAAGAGAATTGAATCAACATTTGTAATTTGCATATCGCGTGTACCTATAGAATATGAGTATTTATTTCGTTTTCGACGACTATTCAATCGAAAATGTGATTATTACCATTATTTCTGGTTTTGTTCCGGTGTTAAATCTTGATTGGTATTATTTATTAAAACGTACTAAACAACGATTAGGTACTTCAAAGGTAGCTAGGTATTTTGTTTTGTTATTCAAGCAAACGTTATACTAAAAACCAATTAAATTATTAAATTACAAAATTAAAGCGACCGCATGATTATCTAGAAAATGTTTATTCCTACGTAACAGCGCATTCTTAATAATGACTAACGTATGAATTTTATATCAGGGGAAAGTAGAATAATTAACTGATTCTGTATCGATTTGTATAACAATAAAAGCGATAAATACGTTTAATTGGTTATCGCTAATATTACCTAACAAATTAATCCTTCAGAAAAGCTGCTACATGTAAGACAATGGAAATGATTTCTAATGAAAAATTCTGAGCATTCCACGAAAATTTGTCGATTTTTTCTTTTCATTTGTTTTTTTACTCTTGTTTCCGAGATAAAAATGTTCAGTCTCTCAGAGTCTCTGAAAGCGAAACTCGAGTCGCTCATAGAGAGATCCTTATTTCGTATCCAGTTTCTGAACGAGAGACTCGAATCTCTCAATAAGTGGTGTCTTGATAGACATGGTTAAAATTTTCTAAGTTCAACATATTTCAGAGATCCCAGTCTTTCTACGAGAAACTCGAGTCTCTCAATTTTTCAGTTTTATTCATTCAGTCTCTCTGTGAGAGAGTCGAATCTCTGAATTAACAATTTTATCGTTCGAGTCTCTCATACAGAGACTGTGATAGATCCATAAAAACACCTAGGCAATAACTGAGAGACTGTGAGAGACGCTCTCAGAGACGCCGAAAGACTCTGAGAGACTGGAGATAGACTGAAAATTTTTGTCTAGGGTTGATAATACTTATTTACTTTATCATTTTTTTAGATTAGTTGAATCGCACTAATCCCAAAACTATATCTATATGCCTAGTTTAACAGAAGAAAATGCAAGAAAATAATGTAAACAATAATTTTTCAAATTCATTTAAGATTTATTCGAATAGCCCTTGAGGTCCTTTACTATATGGTCTGACACTTCTTCTGGAGTATCTTGAGTTTTAAACAGATTTTTTTTAGGTAAAAGATACCCTATGTTAGGATTTTTTTATCTCTTCATTTTTTGTTCTTGTTACTTTCATAGACCTTATTTGGCGGAATAGCCCTTGGGGTCCTTTACTGGCCTGAAACTTTTTCTGGACTATCATGTATTTTGAATCCCTTAGTACTTAATTAATCGTTTTTACTTTTGTTTTACCTTTATGTAAATTATTATTAACGATTGGTAATTAAAATTTTTATAACGGGTTCAAGTACATTCTTATTCACCCTACAGTATCATTATTGCAAACACAAATATAGTAGAAGTACTCGTCAATTTAAATTATTTAATTAATATACAAACATTACGCACCAAGGGAAGAATGTACGACATCCCCTCTAGGGGTGAATTGCTACCCGAGCCGAAGGCAAACTCCCAGTAGGGGATGCCATACTTTATTCCCTACGCCTGTAGATGCCAGTGCTATGAAAATACGATTTTTTCTAATTACAAGGATGAAAATTGTTCAACACACCCTCCCAAGTAAGAAATCGCAATTACTGTTTATTAGAAAAGGATTAACGTCGGTCGCGTGGATACTAAAATCCATTCCTAATAAAGAATAAATGAGGTTTAACACCTTTGAGAAAATGCAGCGCCTTCGTCCTTGAAACCGGGAAATATTTCACTTACGGTAGGATTATTGTAATAAACTTATTTCTGTTTGAAGTAAATGAAGCGCACTTTGATTGATGGATTACAGTAATTTTCAGTTCATCATGTGTATTCATTAAAATAAATGAGCAATGGAAATCAAAAGCAGAATAAATAATTAATGAATTAATAAATAACCCAACAATAAAAAAACAAATTAAATTATTATCCGTTGATAAGAATTTTGTAATTGTTTTTGCTTAGAATTATGGTGTTTTGATCTAGCATGTTTATGCGCCATTAAAATGATTTGTGCCGTATTCTTTTGGTTTTTTTTTAAGAATTTTAAATGAGATAACGAGACGGAAGTGGAAACGTCATTTCTTAAATTAATGCAGTTTCTGTATTACCTCATTTTATGATTAAGTGGTTGAGGTTAAAACTGTGGGGAAGGCACAGTGGCGTATCTTCGACATTCGGGACCCGTTGTAGGGCTTTTTTGGGGCCCCTTTAAAAAAAAATAAAATGCAAATTAAATATCAAATTGCTAAATAACATTTTGCCCGTCCGAATTTGAAAATTGGTTAAGATGCCGAGATTATGTATTATTTCCTTCGATTATCCAAAAATACGTTTTTGTCAAAGCACATATCACTTGAACTTGAACCACTGTAAAAAACGAAAATTTGCGCGCCAAAATTTGAAAATTGGTTAAAAAGAAGCTGAGCATTATCACCTTCACTTCGATATGCAAAAATACATGTTACACCCTACTACGCTCTTGTATCAATCAAATTTAAATTGGCTTAAACCAATGTGAATTGCAGGTTACATGTAGCGTTAGTATTTGTATTAACTTTTATGCGCGGCTTTACTTGAGTTGATGTCCTAAATACGTGTCTAAGGTAATCGACGACCACATAAAAGTAATTCTTCTATCCCTCGAGAACAGTATTTTTTTCTGGATAAAAGTACCCTATGTCATATTATGTACTACTGACAATATGTGTACAAAATTTCGTTATGATCGGTTCAGTAGTTATGTCGTGAAATCGTAATAAACAAACAAACCAACAACTATATTTATAATATTAGTTTAAAATTAATTTTTATTATTTCTGTGTTTATAATATCACTAACTCCTCATCGTCTCATCGAATATTAGAAAATTATAATCCGTATGTTTTGATTATTTCATTTTATGCCTCCCACTATTTTAATCCAAAAGTCTATGCACGCCATTGGGATAAAATTATTTAATAATTCAACTGATAAATTCTCGTGGTGTTACAGCACAACGCGGATTAGAAAATTACATTATAAAATGCGCTAAAACTCATCCAATGTACGTTCCAACCGCAAGCCAAAAGATTAGCTAATTTATCGCCACAATAAATTGCAGGTGATAAAAAGAAGATCGGACCACCAACCAAGCGAACTTGGATGCTCTGCAGATTACTTTTCTTAACCGTAAACTATTTCTGACTAGAATTTAAAATGCATCATTATATCAATGTCCCTTTGCTCGGACTTTAACATGGATGGTCTAATACTTCCCTTCATAACTTATTCGGACGCTCGCCATTGTAAATTAGATTAAATGTTAAAACTGCCATTTGCTTAAAGCTTTTTCTATTAGTAAAAGTTATTACAAACTTTTAGTTTCAAAGTAAAGAAGTTAAATTAGATAAACTACCCCTTTAAACTTTTTGATGTACGGAACTAACTGCCTATATGTTTATAGAATGTACCTACCTGGAAGCTTGCTTCCCTAAATAAAATACTGTAAAAAAACTATTAACTTAAAATTCGAGCATGTGCAAGTCGAAAACACTTACACTGAGGGTTTGGCACTTCACTAATTTACTTTTGTTCGATATTTGTTGTTAAACTACAGGGTATCAAGCAATAATCAGGCTTAATTTGATACTTTTGTATGTTTAGCCGTTTTGGTAATACAAAATAAAAATAAAAATCATTAGAAAGCTTCCAGCATTTATTTTAATTTCATAAATCTCAACACATACTCTGTGGAAATTTTAACTGGCTACCCCGTGTCATTGCTGAGATGGATGAGCTTTGTGACATACGAACTTATTGATTATTACATTATTAGTAACCGAACCGCCCTGCTTTTCCATGTAAAAATACGAGAAGAAAACTTCCTAAAGTAGAATCAATGAAAATGAAAAATATGATTTGGAGTTTTATGTTCCGATTATCGACTACTCTTTAAAAAGTAAAAGGATAATCGCCATAAAAAATAGTTGCTAAGCGTTGGTTCGAAATGGGTTCAATTGATTGTCCCTTGTGATGTACTAAACGTGATAGAATGTATATATCATATAATTTTGTATAAAATTGAAAAAGATCATTTTTCTACATGTATCACGGAATTCAAACTTTTAACAATCTAGATGACCCGAGTCCCACCAGTACTTTGTTATTAAACATTCAGGGTAGATTTATATTCATATCATAAAATCGGTTTTGGCTAAAGAAATTTACATACCAACACTTAGGAAAATCGTCAAGCGGCATCAAAAATTGGAAACATTTTTTTCAGCATAGAAAGTGAGTGAAGTCGCACTGTAATGAGTATGCAAACTGTTTCCACGTCATTACTCACCCGAGAACTATCTCAAAATATTTATCTGAAAATCTATTTTCTCAAATACCGTTAATCAGAATATAACGTTTTCAAAGATCAAACTCGATTGATTATGTTGACAAGAGGCATTTAACTATATAACTTTTGAAAATCACATCATCATCATAAGCTCGTCAATCCTAAGACTGTGGTTGGACACACACCTCCTCTCTTTCCTATCCAGAGCTAATCTTCGCATTCCATAAAACTAGAACAATCCATATCCTTAACTATTTGCGAACACTAATCTAATCCAGGTCTACCTCTACCCCTCCTAACTTCCGTTTCTGCCTCTAATATGTCTCTGACTAGACTTTCATGCCTGAGAAGGTGTCTTACTAATCTGTCTCGCATATTTCTTATTGACTCCATAGAGTCCTCTCTTCTCCTTTTCTTTCTAATACCTCTTCATTTCTAATCTTCTCTATCCACGGTATCCTAAACTTTTCTTTTTCGCCGCGCCCACCGTCCATGTTTCGCACTTGTACACCGCCGTGGTCCAAACATACACCTTTAACAACCTTTTTCGAATTTCTAAATTAACCGTTCGCGAGCATAGAGGGGACTTCTTTTTATTAAAGGCGACACGACCCTGCGCTATCCTCTGCTTTATATCCCTACTACTCCTTCCGTCCTAACTCATCTGACTTCCTAGATAACTAAAATCGGTCACTTCTTCTAATTTTTCGTCTTCTATCTTTACATTCGCTCGTTCCCTACCTTTTCTTTCCTTGCATGTCAGTACTTTTGTTGTACTTTTATTATTTTCATGCAGTAATGTTTTGTCAATATAGAAAACAGTAAATTCGAATTCATTTATATTTAATTAAGAAAGTAATCGAACGTCATCTTCATTTTCGGACTTTTTAACATTCTCATAACCAATAGACTTTGCTGACGACTATCATGCTGATACCCAAAAGGAATCTTAATACTCGCTCACTAGTGATGAAGAAAATGAATAAGGTTTTCAATAGCGTATTTTATACGTAATAAAACGTTTTCCGATCAAAAATTATCAAAAAGTTTGATGACTCTTAACGACTATCATAGGTATGTATTGGTTCACAAATTCCTTTAGGCAAAGCTGACTTCATATTTATATAAATTTACCGCGAAAGTTCCATTAACAAATATTAATAAGGTTACAGGAAACTGATAAAAAAATCAAAGCCCTTGAATATTTAGTTGATTTGAGTATATTATTTCTTTTTACAAGAATAAAACCTGTAAAACTATTTTTTTAGAAATCTAACGTCCATAACTATTGGAACGTATTGCCTTTTTGTCGTAAAAGTCTCGAACCTTTTCGTTTATTTACTTATTATTTTCTATCTAGAGTCTGTAGTTAAAATTTTGTTCAAGTTAAAATAATGAACTAAAAATTTACATTGCTAATTTAATGAAAAAAGTTACTTTAATAATACCAAAATAATTCGCGATTGAACTTGAAATGAGGGGCTACAAAAATGTTAGTCTGATTTAGTCTGAAAATTTGAAGCTTTTATCAATCGTAAATGAAACCAGTTTATTTCTTAGGAGTTGCTGGTATATATTATTCATAAACTGAAGATTGTGTTATGCTAATGCGGAGAGGCAGTCGAGGTTGAGATTTATCTTCAGAGAAAATTGATTCGCAAATTTTAATTAAAACTTTTGAATATTATGATTGAAGGTGAGCATAGTGGTTGTCTGCCTTATTCATAAACTTTAAAAGACTATTAAAAATCACTGTATAAAGCATTTTAGTCAAGGATACCTTCAATTGTAGTATTCAAAGTTTAAAAGATAATAACGTGTTGTATATAATACGTATGTACTTAACTATTTTACCAATTATATTCAAAAGCAAAGGATAACTTAAGAAATGCTTTAAAAATTCATTATATATGTTAGGGCCGAAGACCGAAAACGCTCAGTGGCCGGATAAAACGGCCACATTGCGTTCTGGGTGCCTTCAAACGCACAGAACGCGTTTTGGCTGTTTTTAAACGCTCGCAACGCGTTCTGGTAACTGTAGGAGAAGTTGAGCATGCTCAAAATGCGCCCAAAAATCAGGAGTCTCGACAATATAACTGTTCAGTGTAACTTTCTTCTTAGAACTGAAAAACAATTATATGAAATTTAATATTGTTGAAATGATTCGACGAGAAAAACCGAACCCATCTTTGGTATCCAATTATAGTTGTCAATAACTGAAATGTTTCCTAAAAACTGAAAAATGGATTGAAATTCATTTGTTTTATAAGTACAATATAAATCTCACTGTACGCAGATAGAAAGCGGCAAATAATACAAGTCGAACATTAAGAACGCGTTGTGGGCGTTCAGCAATTGACAAAATGCGTTCCGGATGTTTAGCAGTTACCAGAACGCGTTGCTAGCGTTAAAAAACAGCCAAAACGCGTTCTGTACGTTCGAAGAACGCGATGTGGCCGTTTTTTCCGGTCACTGAGCGTTTTCGGTCTTCGGGCCTAACATATATAGTAGGAGGTTTAAGGTCTGCTCTAGACTTTAGAGTCTAAATGTAATTTAAAAGGAAATACTCGTTTTACTGTTTGAGTTTAATGTATCTATTTAAATCTTTAATTTTTTTGGTAATACTGTGATTTCATTCGTTTTGCAGTTCAAAGCATTCTGTTTATACTTAAAACATGACTGTATTGTTTTGATTAATATTTTGTATAATAGAACAATCATACATGTATTTATTTATTTTTCTTTAATGTTATGAAATAATCGAAAATTCGTGCAACACTCAAGTTCAAGCTGATATGTAAAAATATATTAATAATATATACTTAAAAATATATTTAAACACAAATAATACTCCAAAAAATGATCCATTTTAACATTCAATTAATTTCATGTCATTTACTAATATTGATGAAAAGTTATACCTTTTAAAGCGTACCACTCGAGCTTACGTACGGGCCGATGCGCCGCGAATTGTGAAAAGCGCATTTTTCCATGTAAATTATTAACTAAAACGTGTAGTACGCACTTTCTAGCCACACATTCTGGTATGCTAATCGTCCACACACTTTTCTGAGCTAATTTCAAAAAGAATCATCGATTAGAGAACTTTTTCGAAGAAAAAATCTAATTTAACTCCCTTTTGTATTCTCCTACTACGGACTTTCTGTTTTAAATCCTTATAGATGATGCATGGTCAAGAAACAAAGTATTTCACATGTTGTGTTCCAGTTCATGAAGGCCGTACTTGTATAGGTACCATTATTAGTGGTCTACAAAGACCTATGATATGTTCACTGTTACACGGTTATAAGAACGTGAAATTTATCTACCTATATATACACACACATGTGTACGTGCATTTGGTGGAAAGCCGTTAACGCTTCCTAATTATCACATTACACGTATGGAGATTACAATGTTGCTCGATCCTCATACATTGTTGTGCTGATGCATACATAAGCACCCTTATGTTCATGTCTGATCAAACACTTTCTGAAAACGACGCAATTAATTTATCACGGGATCGATAAAAGTACAACTGCAGTTGAAATAAATAAATTATTAAATTGTAAAAGGCAGTTGTTGGCACGGAATGAATAGCAAAAAGAATTGGTAATCATGTAGGTCATATCTATACATTAGAAGTTGATGTTAACTGACGTTGAGTTTCTCTATTCGCTTAGATGCCAGAGAGCGAACAACTTTAACCACTTTAAAGTCATAATGGTCTACACTGAACTAAACTTATCTAAATAATTTTATGTAATCTGGTTTATAAACATTTTACTGTTCGCAAATGTTTAGGATGTGGGATGGTCCAGTTTTAGGGAAATGTGAAAATTAGCTCAGGATAGAAATGAGTGGAGATGCTTGACTAACCAGTCTTAGGACTGACGATCCTATGATAATAATGATGGTGATGATAATGATTAACATTTCACAATTAAAAACTAACATTATTGGAAAATCTATGTCTACTAAATTTATTTTGATTATTACTATCTTCCTTAGAAATGAACATTAAGTTCGTAGTTAATAATCTGTAGAAACTGTCACATGCGGATTACGATTTTAAATTTTTTGGTTCTTATCAGCAAGTATGGTTGCCACCCGTACTTTATTATAAAGTATTGTACTCTATTTTGACTGTGCGTACGTTATACTTTACGAGACACATAAAGTACGCAAAAATACTTTATTTAAGACCTTAAGTAAACGTCGTAATTTTGTAAGCGATTATTCGAAATTCAGAGTACTTTTACATCAATAATATTGCACAGAAAAATGGCAAGCCAAATTTACGGAACAACCTGATTTCCCAAATCTGTTCAAAGTAGTGTCACTTTTGCTGTCCGTTCCGGCCACTTCAGCATTTACAGAAAGAGTATTCTCTGTTATGAA
>NW_020438897.1:1640377-1658790 GCF_000699045.2 Agrilus planipennis
TCAGCATTTACAGAAAGAGTATTCTCTGTTATGAACGCAAAGTGGCGGGACGACAGGAATAAAGCTTCATTAAAACTAATTAAAAATGAACTTTTAGTTTACTTAAATCTTTGTTTGCCATGTTTAGAGGCTATTAATGTATTTAAGAGCGACAGCAATTTGTTACTGGCTGCTAGGTGTAACAAAAAATATGTTTTTAAAAATAAAAAATAAAATACTTTATTTTTATGCTGAGTACTTTTTTTTTAACTTTTTAGTCGAGAAATACTTTATGTAAAGCCTGAAAAGGTGGCAACCCTATCAGCAAGCCAACAGAACACCAACTAAACAGCGTTCAATAAATGACTACAGACGGCCAAATAAACGCCATCTGTAGAGGTTTATCTTTAATTGTGAGTTCATTACAAGGTCCTTTTCGATTTAAGAATATCGACTGGCCAATTCCTGGTCTATTCAGTTTGTTGTTGTTTCGAAAAGGATCTTGTCAAAATTAAATCAATCCACAATTAGTGGCGAATGTCGACAGATGACATTCGTCATTCTGTCTACAGTTATTTACCCTTACCAATTTAAATACGTGGATTTTGCTGTGTCATAATCAGTAAGTACTCATATCTGAGGAAGCTTACGCTTGGCGAGCATATGTAACAACTAAATGAGCTTTTTGTGTAAAATGGGTTTTCATCAAATAAACGTCCAAACTATTCAATTAGATAATGCAAAACTGAGCATCAGTCGTAACATTGTTTTGATTCAATTTAATTTAATTATATTATTAAATGGGCTTAATTTATGCCTCTATTGTTTCTACAATCTCTACATCTACCGCTTTATTTTCAACAAAGTGGAATTTACAATTAACCGTTAGAAAATTAATAATGGCACTGCTCCCTTTTAATTACAGGTTTCGGGCCTGGCATTAACCCAAAACCCCAGATGCAACAGTCTTCCCCTACCAGGAGGAGATCAATTTCTCCTGTTCATCCAAATCCTGCAGAACCAATTACAGAAACTCCCAGCGCAGCAATGTCTCGCGTTGGATGGTGTCTTCGAACGCTGTTGCTTTGTAAGTTTATCTCCTTTTCTGAAATTATTATTACTGTTGATTTTTCGAATGAAAAATAAATCGTTATTTTAAGAGAAAATATAAAAAAATACCCTCATACTATGCACATTTCTCTAAAACACACACACACACATTCACATCCACACATGCACACGTACACTCACACACACATACAGACACACACACACACACACACACACACACACACACACACACACACATACATACATACACACACACACACATTCACATCCACACATGCACACGTACACACACACACACACACACACACACACACACACACACACACACACACACACACACACACACATACATACATACATACATACAC
Source organism: Agrilus planipennis (assembly GCF_000699045.2). Lineage (NCBI taxonomy): Eukaryota > Metazoa > Arthropoda > Insecta > Coleoptera > Buprestidae > Agrilus > Agrilus planipennis. The sequence goes on from NW_020438897.1 coordinate 1,641,796, forward strand.
ACCTACACACCCACACCTACACACACACTTAAAACTTAATGTATCTCAAAATTTTCCTTGGAAATGAATCCATGACGAAACAAAATTGAGGAGTGTACTAAGTTCGTAATTCTCCCTTTTTCCAGAGCGACATAATTTTGAAGAGAGTATATCTACATTTATGCCATTAAAATCAAGTGTATCAATTAAACTATTTCAAATTTTTGTTCCATCTGAGTTTTCAAATTATTATTTATGATCAAACTCTTTTGTTTCGAAAATAACAACACTGTAACGAGTTTCACAAATGTTTCTTTTATGTAAATTTTGGTCTAAGCTATAAAGTTTCCAAACGTAGTTAAACCCAGCTAAGGTAACTATAAAACGCTCTATAGCGGTTTGTTTTCAACATACACTGAAAATTATGCATTTTCCCTTTTATGTCGTGCTTTTATTATTTCTATACACATGTAGTATTTCTCAGTCTTTCAATTTCATGAACTATATTTTTGCGGCGTCTTCTTGAGGAAAATACCGCATTATATTTCCCTGTAAGTTTCATTCACCTCATACATTCTTCGCTGTTGCTGATGTACATTGTACAGCAGTGAAAGCAAAGTTGTGGTGCATTTTCTCTATTTTCCAAGGTGAAAATACATGCTTGAAGGATAGGAAAGTGTCGGGGAAACTCGTACGTCGCTGTGCCCCTGGGACTGAGCTAGTCGACTGGTTATTGCAGCAATCTCCAGGAATCCACACCAGAGTGCAGGCTGCAGGAATGTGGCAAGCACTCCTTGAGGAGGGGATAATATCGCATGGTAATTTTCTTCCATATTTAATAACTTTATACTTACACGAACACCTTTGTGTAGAAGATGTTATATATATTTACATATAATACAAATCAATTAGAACGGATGATAATCGACTAAACCACTAAACCATATCATAGTTTAAAATATGTATACGAATTACGACTATAATACGTATGTACAATGACGAAATAAATCAAGTATAGTAGAACCTCGATAAGATAAAGACCAAGAGAAACGTAAAATAATTTGAGTTATTCAGGTTTTTACTTAATAAGGGTTTAAGTTTAAACTTTAAAATTATGGATTTCCAGTGACAGCAATCTCTTCAGCTTTTTCCTTTAGTATAGGTCCACTAACACTAATGTTTTTACATATTTATACACTGTCTAAACCATGTAAACAAGCATTTTTCTAAATTAGGAAATTCAACAGTTCTTCGTCTTTTACATAGAAGACTTTCTCCCTATTCAAACCACTTTTCACTGCTTACTGAGGTGCGATGCCCAAATTATTCGGTTAAGTTATAGAGGGTTTTTATTTTAAGTAATAGAGATTTTGGACTCCAAGGGGAAGGGAACACAAAATTTTATGAATTTATGGAAATTATTACGTTATCGAGGTTTAAGTTATCAAGGTTCTACTGTATTACAATTTCCAAATATTTTTAAAACATTTACAAACAGATATTTCGACATACGTAGGTATATGAGAGTATGTCAGAAGAAGAAACCAATTCTTATCTTAATATTTCTTGAAAATTTGTTTCTCTCTAGGTACTGAAAAAATATTTTTTATGTATTTCTAGGCTTGATTGTTAAGACATAATAGATTTTAAATCGAATTTACCTGTATCTTAGGTAGATAAACTATAGTCAATATAGAAACACATATAGAACATCCCTTAAGTTAACTAAAACTAGTCGGCCTCTTTGTTTACCCTTAATTATTCGCCTTGTCCTGTATTCACCTTGCTTCGAGGACATTTCCATACTAATTGCTTCATTTGATATAGTGGCTGTTGCATACAGAATGCAAACAGATATAGAGGGAACTAAATTGGCTCGTCGTTCAGTCCTGTAAATATACGTTAATTCCAAATAGAATCTTGTTGTGATAGAAATTTATTTAAACGACTTAAACCTTCTTAATTACGAATCAGTCCGCAAAACAAAAATAGTGAGTGTCTCTATTGAATGTAAAGAAAAGCTGTGTGTTAACTACAAATCGGTATTAAAAAATGTTCCCCAACCTAGAAAGAAGTAACTAAAGCATCATTAAACATTGATTAATTAGTTTCATTGATAGTCATGGAGCTATAGGTAGTTTAGAATGACATGAACCTTAATATGTGCGATAGACGACCTTAATGCAATCGTGTTGTACTTCGTCTGTTGTTTTATTGATTCCAATGCATCATTTATATAGGTAACTGTAAACAATGACATGATCCAAGGTGAAGGTCCATGTTATTCCAAGTTACCTCTATCCAAATCGAAGCCTACAGTTAAATTGATAGTATAAATAATTTTAAAACACAGTATCATTTTAAAAATATTAAATAAAATATATTTACTACGTTTCTGAAATAAATTCATCGACTTGTAGGTAAACAGAATAATGTCTTGTATGCCCTTCTATTTTAATTTGTCAAACTCTCCATAATATAATTATTTCATAATCCCTTTTTATGCGACATAAAAGTGCTGTTTTCAATTAACTCAGTGGATTGCCAATTTTTCTCACGAACTGTGACGTCATTTTTAATATTATTCAGAAGGGAATACGTTTCTTGTGAACNTGTCTTATCTCCAAAACTACTGAACCTAAATTTTTGAAAAAAATTCAGAAAATAGTTCTTTACTTATAAATTATTAAGAAGTTTATGGTGTGAACATAACGTGGTAAATCTTACAACAAAACTATATTGTCCATACAAATTTACATTTGCAGTTTGAATGTATAGGAGAACATGTTTTTTTTTCAACTAGAATGTTAAGTTGATTCGGGAGTTAGTGATCCATTTTTCACTCGGAACCCTTATAGGATCACTCGTGTGTCTGTCTGTCCGTTTCTATTGATTAATTCAGTGACCTACAGTTGTGTACAGTTAGAAAGTCAATCATTTAAATAACTTTTTATTATTTTTGCTACCCAACGTAGATTGATAATATTTCTATTAAACACCCGAGATAAAAATGTTCAGTCTCTCAGAGTCTCTGAAAGCAAGACTCGAGTCGCTGAGAGAGACTGTCGAGAGACTGTCAAAAACCCTGTTTAGCGTCTCTGAACGAGAGACTCGAATCGCTCATAGAGAGGTCCTCATTTCGTATCCAGTCTCTGAACGAGAGACTCGAATCTCTGAACGAGCGACTTTCTACGAGAGACCGGAGTCTCTCAATTTTTCAGTTTTATTCATTCAGTCTCTGAATTAACAGTTTTATCGTTCGAGTCTCTCATACAAAGACTGTGAGAGATCCATGAAAACACCTAGGCAATAACTGAGAGACTGTGAGAGACGCTCTCAGAGACGCTAGAAGACTCTGAGAGACTGGAGAGAGACCGAAAATTTTTGTCTAGGTTGTTCAATTGAAGGTATAGTAATCAGCAAAGCACATAAAACATTTGATCTTAGATTTTTTAAATCCGAACGTGCTGTTTTGAGTTAGAAATAAAAAAGTAGCAAAACCATTTAGCTGAAAGAAAAATCAAATAAAAGAAATTGGTTTATCAATATTTTTTAAGAAAATTAATATTGTTTTAAAAAAGAAATTCTTTTATACTGTATAAAGTCATTTTTTTAATGAATATTACAAAAATTAATATTAATATTAAGTTTTCATTGTTATTTTTTTTTTAATATTGTTCAACGAGAAAGTAAAAAGTACACCAATTACAGCATTATTAGATACAATTATGACCGCCTCGGTCTAAATTGCAAACTGTAAAAAATCAAGATGAAATCTAAAATTGCTTATCTATCACCAATTGGAGAATAAATGTTATTTGAATTAGAAAATTGATTACAATCTTAGTATACCAAAAGTTGGGGTTATGAGTTAACTCTCAAAAAATATGAATAAAGGGATTATTACAGTATACACCATAAGTAGTCTTTCAATATTTACCCAAAAATAGGACTAACACTGTTCACGCCACTTGTATAATTATCTGCACGTGATGCTACAATAAAGTACTAGAAGATTTTTCGTTGTGTTGCTAACAGCTCAAAGTTTTTCCTTTTGTTTCAGGAGCCACGAACGCACTGCAGATGATCTCGAAACTATTTACGAAGAGCTACTTCACATCAGAGCCCTTTCGCATCTTTCCAACTCGGTCAAGAGGGAGCTCGCTTCCGTCATTGTCTTCGAAGCACACCCCAAAGCTGGTTCAGTCTGTAAGTAAAGAGCATGTTTTCCAAGTAGCGTTGTTATATCTACCAAAGGTATCCGAGAAACGTGACTGTTGCAGCAATTTGTAACTTAAGTTGTTCACGCAAAGAGCCGAGTCTTATTAGTTGTTTTTGCACAAAGAAAGAGTAAGGAGTTGCTCAAGTTAGTCCCTTTTAAAAATTCTTTCTCTACAACGTATACTTTCGAAAGAGCTTCTGCTTGACACTAAAATATCCTCCAACTTTCCAACAAGTTAGTAATATTGCACCTACTAAAATGATTCGTTTCAAATGCTAAACCTTGTTTGGTGTAAAACTTCCAAAACATGTTACATAGTAGGGTAAAATCAAGCAAGGGGAGTCAGTTATTTACGTGATGTGAAAAAGAAGGTGTAGAGAGTAAAATACTCGATAAAATCTTACCCAATCCCGTCAAGTGGGAAGGAGTCCAAATATTCAAAAAAACATCTTACCTCTATTAATTACGTGAGATCAAAAGGGAGGGAAGGGTCCGACAAAATTTCACCAAATCTCACCAAGAGAGAGGAAGGGTTAAAATTTTCAAAAACATTACACCTAATTGCAGTTTCGTCATTTATCAAGTTATCTAAAATTAAATAAAACTTCTAAATATTCTACATGTGATGTCAAAAGAGGAAAGGAAAACTTAAAGATCGGAAAAATCTACTTAGAAAGCCACTATTTGGATTTTGGGTATTAATTCGTATTTTTTTCTTTTGTCTGTACAAATGTAAAAGAGTTTCAGGATAGTAGTCCTGATGCTGTAGCGAGTATCTTATAACAATATCTTAATTTCTTATTTTGTTCTTAAGAACCACTAGAATTTACGTACATATAAAACCTGTCAGTTTCAATGTATGGATAATACCATACATAAATTTGCGGTGTATAAACATATATAATTGTTAATGTTTTATAAGTATTCCATCAAGGAGACGAGGGCAGATCGTGGTACATAATTCTCAGAGGATCTGTGGATGTAGTAATACACGGTAAAGGAACGGTAACTACATTACAAGAGGGAGACGACTTCGGAAAGCTTGCCTTAATTAATAATGCCCCAAGGTAAGCCAATAAAATACGTGTAACAGTCAGTTTACCGTGGAGACACTTCAGACGACGCAAAGTGTAACTGTCATGTAATCCAATATTTTTGTCTGCAAAGTTTGCTCAGCTTTCACACACTAAATGTCTTTAGAGGCTTATTGCCTCAACGAATGACACAAACCCGTTTTTCTCATGAAAAGTCTTTGAAACTTGTCAACAAGTTTATTATAATCGCATTAAAACTCAAAGTTTGAAGCATTAAAAAAATTACTTTGTCCCAAAACAAGTAAAATCTCAGAATAAAAGGAAAATATATTAGAAGGCTAAAACTTTAATAAAATCAGTTATTCAATAAACAATTAAGTATTTATAATCCGGACGTCATTAATGGCAGGTCCTCGATATTGCAAAATATATTTGATATCGTAGCGGAAAAGAATAAACAGGAATATCCTTATATAACATTTGCAAATAGAAATAATTATTTTATAGACTTATTTGAATTATCTGCAAATATGAAATTTCTAGAGCTTTCTATTTACTTCGTTTCACTATAACATTACACACCTTAAAACCATTTTTTGTTTTTATAAACTATCAACAAAACACGTCAGATTCAGCACTTTTCCGTAATTTTTACGTTACGTATTTTAAAATACTTTGTGACATAATTTCTCTAATTGTAGAGCAGCAACAATAGTTCTTAGAGAAAATAATTGTCATTTTCTAAGAGTTGACAAAGAAAACTTTAACAGGATATTAAGAGACGTGGAAGCAAATACTGTAAGGCTAAAGGAACATGGAAAGGATGTTTTGATCCTTGAAAAAATCTCATCTCAACAAAAGCAGACATTTTCTCATATCAAGTAAAACCAGCAAAAACGAAAAAAATAAAAGCTTTGTAAATTATCTGAATTCAATTTTTAGATACACCGTTATGGCTGGTACTCCACAAAAAATGTTGGAACATTTAATAGAAACTAGAATAGATGGAAGAAGTATGTTTAGTGGAAACGAACATTTTTTACAATCAGCACAAGATCCATTTCTTGACGATTTCTTATTAACTCATATTATATTCATGCCAACGCATCAGCTTGTAGATGAACTTGATAGACAATATCCTTTTATAGAAGTAATATCTAAACGAAAAAGCTTTATTTTTAAGTTACAAAATTATTCAAAGAAAGAAATTTGAAATGACATTTCCAAAAATAATTTTCTGAAGTTGAATTCAAATTAGCACACGTAAATAATCCAAGCTGTTATTGGAATTATTTTTTGTTAAGTACATTAGCTTAAAATTGGTTTTTCTTCCTTTTTAAAATACAAAAGCAAAAGTGGATATTTTTTTAAGAATTCGAATCTTTAATTTCTTTTCCTTAATATTCACACTTATCGCATAGAGTCTTCCAGTCAGGATCCAGAATTTATTTTAGCAAGTAAGAGAAGAATCGTCCATTTTGTATATCGTTGGGTTAACGCTGTACGACAAGCAGTATTCGAAGATGAAAACGCTGTTGCTTTCATTGAAGATCTTGCTTCTGAAGTCGACAACGATAGCATTCAGTGGCCAGATCTTCAAGAAGAAGTCTCTTTAATACATCACGTTATGACTCAACTTAGAAGGTAGGGATTTTGAAAAAACAAAAAAAACTAACTTCCTATAAGGAAAAAAAGCTTTTTCGAAAATCATTAAATCTTTTTAAATTGTTGAAATTCGAAGTTGGTTTTCAACACCGCCAACAGAAAATGTTGTGGGCAAAACAAAACGTTTCATTTGTTTTTTAATTTCTTGAAACTATTTTTTATCCTATGTATGAATAATTAACAGGTAAACAAAAATTAAAGTAGTTAATCAAAAATGAACCCTCTTATGTGAACAAAATACGTTCGCTGAAAAAATGCTTTTTCTAATTGAAAACTGCATTTTCCGCTGAAAGAAAATTCGCTGTGGTAAATTGGGTTAATTCTCTTTTTTCGTTTACCTATTTGATAAATACTGCATTCTCTCGATCAAAGCATATGCGCAACAGCAGGAACACTCTTTTATTAAATTCTAGATACCAAGAAGACCGAAGAGCCCATGATGGTCAAAAATGGAAGCTTCCTCCATGTGGTCAACCTATAAGTTTGTTTAGTGGAAACAAGGAATCTCGAACAATAATAATGCCACAAGATGACAGTAAGTGACTATCATTTTTAGGGTTCCTTATGTCCGAATGAAAACTGGAACCCTTATAGAATTGCCCGTGTCTTATCTCCAAAACTACTGAACCTAAATTTTTGAAAAAAATTCAGAAAATAGTTCTTTACTTATAAATTATTAAGAAGTTTATGNAGTGACAGCAATCTCTTCAGCTTTTTCCTTTAGTATAGGTCCACTAACACTAATGTTTTTACATATTTATACACTGTCTAAACCATGTAAACAAGCATTTTTCTAAATTAGGAAATTCAACAGTTCTTCGTCTTTTACATAGAAGACTTTCTCCCTATTCAAACCACTTTTCACTGCTTACTGAGGTGCGATGCCCAAATTATTCGGTTAAGTTATAGAGGGTTTTTATTTTAAGTAATAGAGATTTTGGACTCCAAGGGGAAGGGAACACAAAATTTTATGAATTTATGGAAATTATTACGTTATCGAGGTTTAAGTTATCAAGGTTCTACTGTATTACAATTTCCAAATATTTTTAAAACATTTACAAACAGATATTTCGACATACGTAGGTATATGAGAGTATGTCAGAAGAAGAAACCAATTCTTATCTTAATATTTCTTGAAAATTTGTTTCTCTCTAGGTACTGAAAAAATATTTTTTATGTATTTCTAGGCTTGATTGTTAAGACATAATAGATTTTAAATCGAATTTACCTGTATCTTAGGTAGATAAACTATAGTCAATATAGAAACACATATAGAACATCCCTTAAGTTAACTAAAACTAGTCGGCCTCTTTGTTTACCCTTAATTATTCGCCTTGTCCTGTATTCACCTTGCTTCGAGGACATTTCCATACTAATTGCTTCATTTGATATAGTGGCTGTTGCATACAGAATGCAAACAGATATAGAGGGAACTAAATTGGCTCGTCGTTCAGTCCTGTAAATATACGTTAATTCCAAATAGAATCTTGTTGTGATAGAAATTTATTTAAACGACTTAAACCTTCTTAATTACGAATCAGTCCGCAAAACAAAAATAGTGAGTGTCTCTATTGAATGTAAAGAAAAGCTGTGTGTTAACTACAAATCGGTATTAAAAAATGTTCCCCAACCTAGAAAGAAGTAACTAAAGCATCATTAAACATTGATTAATTAGTTTCATTGATAGTCATGGAGCTATAGGTAGTTTAGAATGACATGAACCTTAATATGTGCGATAGACGACCTTAATGCAATCGTGTTGTACTTCGTCTGTTGTTTTATTGATTCCAATGCATCATTTATATAGGTAACTGTAAACAATGACATGATCCAAGGTGAAGGTCCATGTTATTCCAAGTTACCTCTATCCAAATCGAAGCCTACAGTTAAATTGATAGTATAAATAATTTTAAAACACAGTATCATTTTAAAAATATTAAATGAAATATATTTACTACGTTTCTGAAATAAATTCATCGACTTGTAGGTAAACAGAATAATGTCTTGTATGCCCTTCTATTTTAATTTGTCAAACTCTCCATAATATAATTATTTCATAATCCCTTTTTATGCGACATAAAAGTGCTGTTTTCAATTAACTCAGTGGATTGCCAATTTTTCTCACGAACTGTGACGTCATTTTTAATATTATTCAGAAGGGAATACGTTTCTTGTGAACGTGGCGTGAATTATTTATTCATTGGAAATAAAATTCTTCTTTCAGAACACGAATGGAATGTCACGCTACTTATTTTACGACTCAAATAAAAATATTAGATATTTGACGAAGGAAAGTTAAGTCACTTATGTAAGTAGGGCGATGAACAATGCAAATTTTTTGTTGTGGAACGTAAGATTGGGGGTGTCATTTCCCTGTTCAAAACATTCCTATTCTTTCGATTTTAAATTTTTATTGGCAAATATGGGCTACTTTGTTTCAGCTAATATCATAATTTTTGTGTGATTCAATGTTTCAACCTTCTCTTTCCTCATTTATTAACGGAATGCAAAGAAACAGAAGCTCATGTAATCAACCTCCCAATGGATACCAAGGTCACAGTAAATAATTCTGATTTATTCCGTACAGTGTTTAAACTGTCAAACGACACCAACTTATTGAATAGTATTTAGATTGTTAATGCTTTGACGTAAAGAAATTTTAACACCGATTCTAAAATATTACGTAGGTTTTTGACAAAAATTTTTTTGCATCAAACTCTTATATTTCTTCGTTGTTAATAAATTATATAAAATGATAAAGTACCATAATTATAACTGGGATTTTATGGTATAGATATCTTTTTTTATTATTATTAGATATACTACCCCGCTATTGTGGATATATTCATTTTAAACTGAAATAATACAATTAGCGGTATTTATTTAGTTTTTATGCATGAAATTAATATTTTTTGCTTTTTCAGTATAAAATGGCATATGTTTACCCATTCATGAGTTCATAATTTATAGTTGATAAGCTGACACTCTCGTAACCATTTACATTGTATTTAGCATTAAAAAAAGTTTTGTACAATTATTGTTATCGGAGGTTGATTACTGCTTTATTATCCCTTAATTAGATACATTTACCAAGAATTTAACTACTTGATTAATTTTAATTTGGTGAAATGAATCTCTGTCATTCCATCTAGTGTTCAACAGCTTTTGCAAATTGGTAGATTTAAAAGAATTTTTGTGGGATCAATTTCAATAAATTAAAGTGAATTAATTTTGGAATTAATATTTACCATTACAAATAACCTCAAATTAATAATGAAAAATTGTTGCTGCTGCCACGTCCTCGCCGGGTGTCGAACCCGAACTTCTAGCATAGTAGGAGAGTAGTAGTGCGTAAAGCCAAGGAACCGGATTCGAATACCGGCGAATGAGGTTTACTAGAAGACGTGTAACTTCAAATTCACGAATCTTAAAACTAACATTAAACCTTGACTCTTGTAGGGAAGGTAAGGAAAGAATTAAGTGAAAGTAACGAAAGATCCTGATGAGAGGAATTTGATAATATTTTTAATTATTTTTAACATTTAATGCATTCAAATATTTATACAAATCAACAAATACCCAAAACTTACGACAATAATTCAGTGTATTTTTCCCCATTTTCACATTTTATCATTGTAATGTCTTTGCTTTTCGGCATCATATTATATTATTAGCCAACAGTTTATCTTATATAATTGTATCCTGTCTAAAATATAACTTCCTCAAAATTAGCCTTAGTACCTATCAGTTTATTTACTTTTAAACTAATCTTATCTTTTTGGTGTGAGAATATTCGGTAGCGACAGAGCTCAGCCAGGCTTTAGTTTTACGTAGAATTTCATATATCAGACTACGATTTAGCGTAATTTGTGTTCAATACCAGTAATAAATTCGGCTTTCTTTTGTAAGTAAAACATTCTCAGACTCTTTAATTTAAAATGAATTTATATGACATGCGTATTGTGTACATAAAGCCAAATTGTATCAAACAAAAAAAATTGGTTTGAATAGCTCGAATTAAAAATGAAATTAATACAATGCGAAAACAATATGAATACTTTCCGGCTACAATATGTTAAAAAAAAGCGTGTCCTAGCTATCGATCAGAATCAAAGTTGTATTAAATTTTCTCTATTAATACATTAATGTGTATGAATCTATTAAATCAAATAATGTAATGTCTAATCAGTTAAACATTAATATCTCATTAGATACCTTTCTACAATATGCTAAAAGTAACATTAGTATTATGGGTATTATTATTTGTTATAGTAAATAAGGAACAGCCATTTAAAGACAAGTGTTTTCTCTATCGATTTTGGCAAGATGAAGAGGGTGCCACAAACCTTCCCACTGTGGAAGATATAAACACGGCAGAAGAACAAGCTCGAGAAGCTGTTGCAACTCTAATCCAAAGGGGTCCAGATGCTATGCTGCGTATGATCCTCAGAAAGCAGTAAGTACTGTTTTATTTAACAGAATCGATGTATAAATAATGTATGTAGGTTAGTTACCCTAGATAAAAAATTTCAGTTTCTCTCCAATCTCTCAGAGTCTTCCAGAGTCTTTTAGCGTCCCTGAGAGCGTCTCTCACAGTCTCTTAGTTATTGCATAGGTGTCAATTCAGAGATTCTAGTCTCTCATAGAGAGACTGAATGAATAAAACTGAAAAATTGAGAGACTCGAGTCTTTCGTAGAATGACTGGGATCTCTGAAATATGTTGAACTTTTTTTTTAACCATGTCTATCGAGACACCACTTGTTGAGAAATTCGAGTCTTACGTTCAGAGATTCGAGTCTCTCGTTCAGAGAATGGATACGAAATGAGGATCTCTCTATGAGCGACTCGAATCTCTCGTTCAGAGACTGGATACGAAATGAGGATCTCTCTATGAGCGACTCGAATCTCTCGTTCAGAGACGCTAAACAGTTTTTTTGACAATCTCTCGACAGTCTCTCTCAGCGACATCAGATAGACACGATGAGAGACGGATACTGGAGTCTTGCTTTCAGAGACTCTGAGAAATTGAACATTTTTATCTTGGGTACCTTCTTGTGGTTTTAAATATTATTTTACAGTTATTCTTTTATGTTCACAAAGTTTGTAGACGGTCTCACGAATCAAATTTGAAAGATTCAGTGTTTCTTCGACTAGTTTGCGAGAAAACAATACCCGTTTCTTCCAGTGGTTTTGCCTTATTTTCTGTAACAGTTTAATAAAAGGAAGTATTTTAGTCTTTTGCAATTTTAACTGAAATGAAATAAAAAAAATGTAAATTTTATTCTTATAACCAACACTGCGGTAAATTACAAGTTAGAGAGCAACACATTTACGCCAAACATGTTTTCATTTAATTTGTCTATTCAAATTTCTAGCAGCTCCATGTTACATACTGCCTCGTTCTCTAAATGTTATTAGCAATTAACGTTAAGTAGATATCTTATTTTCTCAATGTTCAATTGAACGTATAGTAATAAGCAAAGCACATAAACTATTTGATCTTGGACTTAAATCCGAACGTGCCATTTTGAATTAGAAATAAAAAAGTCAACAACAACATCAAAACATGCTTATCTACCCGAGAGTCTTTGAAAGCGAGAATTGAGTCTCTGTCTCTCATCGAGTCTCTCTGGTGTCGCTGAGAGAGACTGTCGAGAGACTGTCAAAAAACCTGTTTAGCGTCTCTGAACGAGAGACTCGAATCTCAGAACGTAAGACTCGAATCTCTCAATAAGTGGTGTCTCGATAGACATGGTTAAAATTTTCTAAGTTCAATATATTTCAGAGATCCCAGTCTTTCTACGAGAGACTCGAGTCTTTCAATTTTTCAGTTTTATTCATTCAGTCTCTGAATTAACAGTTTTATCGTTCGAGTCTCTCATACAAAGACTGTGAGAGATCCATGAAAACACCTAGGCAATAACTGAGAGACTGTGAGAGACGCTCTCAGAGACGCTAGAAGACTCTGAGAGACTGGAGAGAGACCGAAAATTTTTGTCTAGGTTGTTCAATTGAAGGTATAGTAATCAGCAAAGCACATAAAACATTTGATCTTAGATTTTTTAAATCCGAACGTGCTGTTTTGAGTTAGAAATAAAAAAGTAGCAAAACCATTTAGCTGAAAGAAAAATCAAATAAAAGAAATTGGTTTATCAATATTTTTTAAGAAAATTAATATTGTTTTAAAAAAGAAATTCTTTTATACTGTATAAAGTCATTTTTTTAATGAATATTACAAAAATTAATATTAATATTAAGTTTTCATTGTTATTTTTTTTTTAATATTGTTCAACGAGAAAGTAAAAAGTACACCAATTACAGCATTATTAGATACAATTATGACCGCCTCGGTCTAAATTGCAAACTGTAAAAAATCAAGATGAAATCTAAAATTGCTTATCTATCACCAATTGGAGAATAAATGTTATTTGAATTAGAAAATTGATTACAATCTTAGTATACCAAAAGTTGGGGTTATGAGTTAACTCTCAAAAAATATGAATAAAGGGATTATTACAGTATACACCATAAGTAGTCTTTCAATATTTACCCAAAAATAGGACTAACACTGTTCACGCCACTTGTATAATTATCTGCACGTGATGCTACAATAAAGTACTAGAAGATTTTTCGTTGTGTTGCTAACAGCTCAAAGTTTTTCCTTTTGTTTCAGGAGCCACGAACGCACTGCAGATGATCTCGAAACTATTTACGAAGAGCTACTTCACATCAGAGCCCTTTCGCATCTTTCCAACTCGGTCAAGAGGGAGCTCGCTTCCGTCATTGTCTTCGAAGCACACCCCAAAGCTGGTTCAGTCTGTAAGTAAAGAGCATGTTTTCCAAGTAGCGTTGTTATATCTACCAAAGGTATCCGAGAAACGTGACTGTTGCAGCAATTTGTAACTTAAGTTGTTCACGCAAAGAGCCGAGTCTTATTAGTTGTTTTTGCACAAAGAAAGAGTAAGGAGTTGCTCAAGTTAGTCCCTTTTAAAAATTCTTTCTCTACAACGTATACTTTCGAAAGAGCTTCTGCTTGACACTAAAATATCCTCCAACTTTCCAACAAGTTAGTAATATTGCACCTACTAAAATGATTCGTTTCAAATGCTAAACCTTGTTTGGTGTAAAACTTCCAAAACATGTTACATAGTAGGGTAAAATCAAGCAAGGGGAGTCAGTTATTTACGTGATGTGAAAAAGAAGGTGTAGAGAGTAAAATACTCGATAAAATCTTACCCAATCCCGTCAAGTGGGAAGGAGTCCAAATATTCAAAAAAACATCTTACCTCTATTAATTACGTGAGATCAAAAGGGAGGGAAGGGTCCGACAAAATTTCACCAAATCTCACCAAGAGAGAGGAAGGGTTAAAATTTTCAAAAACATTACACCTAATTGCAGTTTCGTCATTTATCAAGTTATCTAAAATTAAATAAAACTTCTAAATATTCTACATGTGATGTCAAAAGAGGAAAGGAAAACTTAAAGATCGGAAAAATCTACTTAGAAAGCCACTATTTGGATTTTGGGTATTAATTCGTATTTTTTTCTTTTGTCTGTACAAATGTAAAAGAGTTTCAGGATAGTAGTCCTGATGCTGTAGCGAGTATCTTATAACAATATCTTAATTTCTTATTTTGTTCTTAAGAACCACTAGAATTTACGTACATATAAAACCTGTCAGTTTCAATGTATGGATAATACCATACATAAATTTGCGGTGTATAAACATATATAATTGTTAATGTTTTATAAGTATTCCATCAAGGAGACGAGGGCAGATCGTGGTACATAATTCTCAGAGGATCTGTGGATGTAGTAATACACGGTAAAGGAACGGTAACTACATTACAAGAGGGAGACGACTTCGGAAAGCTTGCCTTAATTAATAATGCCCCAAGGTAAGCCAATAAAATACGTGTAACAGTCAGTTTACCGTGGAGACACTTCAGACGACGCAAAGTGTAACTGTCATGTAATCCAATATTTTTGTCTGCAAAGTTTGCTCAGCTTTCACACACTAAATGTCTTTAGAGGCTTATTGCCTCAACGAATGACACAAACCCGTTTTTCTCATGAAAAGTCTTTGAAACTTGTCAACAAGTTTATTATAATCGCATTAAAACTCAAAGTTTGAAGCATTAAAAAAATTACTTTGTCCCAAAACAAGTAAAATCTCAGAATAAAAGGAAAATATATTAGAAGGCTAAAACTTTAATAAAATCAGTTATTCAATAAACAATTAAGTATTTATAATCCGGACGTCATTAATGNAGTAAGTGACTATCATTTTTAGGGTTCCTTATGTCCGAATGAAAACTGGAACCCTTATAGAATTGCCCGTGTCTTATCTCCAAAACTACTGAACCTAAAATTAAAAAAATACAAAATAGTTCTTTACTTATAAATTATAGTCTATGGTGTGAACATAACGTGGTAAATCTTACAACAAAACTATATTGTCCATACAAATTTACATTTGCAGTTTGAATGTATAGGAGAACATGTTTTTTTTTCAACTAGAATGTTAAGTTGATTCGGGAGTTAGTGATCCATTTTTCACTCGGAACCCTTATAGGATCACTCGTGTGTCTGTCTGTCCGTTTCTATTGATTAATTCAGTGACCTACAGTTGTGTACAGTTAGAAAGTCAATCATTTAAATAACTTTTTATTATTTTTGCTACCCAACGTAGATTGATAATATTTCTATTAAACACCCGAGATAAAAATGTTCAGTCTCTCAGAGTCTCTGAAAGCAAGACTCGAGTCGCTGAGAGAGACTGTCGAGAGACTGTCAAAAACCCTGTTTAGCGTCTCTGAACGAGAGACTCGAATCGCTCATAGAGAGGTCCTCATTTCGTATCCAGTCTCTGAACGAGAGACTCGAATCTCTGAACGAGCGACTTTCTACGAGAGACCGGAGTCTCTCAATTTTTCAGTTTTATTCATTCAGTCTCTCTGTGAGAGACTCGAATCTCCGAATTAACAAGTTTATCATTCGAGTCTTTCATACATAGACTGTGAGAGATCCATAAAAACACCCAGGCAATAACCGAGAGAATGTGAAAGACTGTGAGAGACTGAAAATTTTTGTCTAGGGCAGCACTACAAATATAAAAAGCAATTTGACATGCAATGAAAGATCAATAACGTATTGCAATTTCCGTTGTCTCTGCAATCCCCATTTTTACCATTTTATTTCATTTTAAAATGCGGATTAAAAAGTTAATTTTTCTCGTCTATCGTCAATCGTTTTAAAATGAAACCATTAAATCAAATGTTTGAATTAAGTTTCCTTTACGTTTTCATTTGTTTACATTAGGAAATGCATTAAGGCTAAATAGCGCGAAAGGAAAATACTTTGAAAACAAAGAATCAACATTTTTTTTCACGAAAAAAGTTTCTTGTTTGTACTATTTCAAAGGGCTTTAAGCGTTTAAAAAGGTATAGCCTTTATGAGGGCAAAACTGGGCGATTGTGTTGAATTTAGGGTAATGCCGGACTTAATCCTCTTTAGCTAACGTTTAAAATCAATAGACCTGTGAAAAAGCTGACGAAAAATGACTTTTTGCAAATGTCTGATTTAAGTAATAATGGAAGCTTTATTCGCGAAAGTCCATTTCTATTTATATGTCCAACTTTTAATTAAACGTAGGTACCTAGCACTTTTTGAATCGGCTTACAAACGAGTAGCCTGTTTTGGAATGTTAAATCCTTGGGTATTAAAAGTAATAGGACGCTGATACAATTGAAAAAAATGTAAATACGTTTTAATGGCCGACCGATGAAAATTTAATTCCTTTACGTCTCATTCTCAAAATATTTCAACGATTTATACATCTTTATTTAATAACTAACATATCAATAAAGTTTCAGTTACATTATTTGACAAAAATTTTCAGTCTCTCCCCAGTCTCTCAGAGTCTTTCAGTATTTCTTATGGATCTCTCACAGTCTCTGTATGAGAGACTCGAACGATAAAATTGTTAATTCAGAGATTCGAGTCTCTCACAGAGAGACTGAATGAATAAAACTGAAAAATTGAGAAACTGGAGTCTCTCGTAGAAAGACTGGGATCTCTGAAATATGTTGAA
>NW_020438897.1:1660363-1672813 GCF_000699045.2 Agrilus planipennis
GAGATTAAGATTAAATAAATTTAAATTAAAATTAATAAACTATGGGCAAAGGGTTGCTCTACAAATAAATTATTTTTAAATAAGTGATAACATTATTTTCAGTTGTAAAGACTATCAAAATCTAAATGCGTTTTGTGCAATAATAATGGGCTTAAGTAATATGGCTATTTCACGATTATCACAAACATGGGAAAAGTTGCCATCGAAGTTCAGAAAACTTTATACAGAATTTGAATCTCTGATTGACCCAAGCAGAAACCACCGGGCTTATAGACTTAGCGTCAGTAAACTCCAGCCTCCCATAGTGCCCTTCATGCCTTTGCTCTTAAAGGATATGACATTTACACACGAAGGCAATAAGACCAGTTTGGATGGACTTGTTAATTTCGAAAAGATGCACATGTTAGCACAAACACTAAGGACTATCAGATTCTGCAGGAGCAGGCATTTAGGTAAGCAAATTCGTTCATACATATGAAACCAAAATTAAAGTCGATACATACATACAGCCAAAAATCTTTACAAATTCCAAAGAATGGCTACCGTTATAAATTAGAGATTTATCATTTCAAATTTTTTTTTACTTGTGATCCACTACAAATTACCCCCTTTATTGAAGAAAAATTTGTTGCTGTTGTCACACCGTTTATTTTAAATTCATTTCATAATTAAGCAATTTGGTAAGTATTGAATTATTACTGTAGTTCTTGAGCCGCCGTCTCCAAAGAGCGAAGGTGATGTCAAATCCTACATATCCTGCTTAAGGGTAATAGACAATCAGAGGATTTTAACCGGAATGTCTCAAAAGCTTGAGCCCAGAAGATCTTAGTAACGTAATATAACTTGAGAAAACGTCCCTATAAAATATAACTAACTGATTCTAGTCTTTCATGTGTGGAGCAATTTTTTTAAGTCTGAGGTATTTTTACTTTCTTGTAGTAAGTAGTTTATGATCTAATTTCTTTAAAATTGGCAGATAAAAATGTGACCCTGTTCGTGAAAAGTTTTCTGTACAACGCACTCTTGATACACTTTTGTTCTGTCTGCCGAATTTTTAATACAAGATTACGTAAAGTACAAACGTACAAGATTAACTTAGAAACGTAATTGACAGTATTAAATTGGTATATAGATTGTAAGTCAAAAAATTTCATAATCTTTAAATTGTTACCGTTCAATTTTTAAACATATTTTTAAATATTTAAAGTATTAAACGCACCCAAGTTGTAGAGCAATATAGTTCTAAAACATTTCATAAAATACATACAGCACGGTTAGTATTGAATGATAATTGCACGAACTAATTAAGTATTAAAATAGTTCTCACAGAACGATGTAAATTTAGCGTAAATTTACCCATATTAATAAAAATAATTGTTAATAATAAATAAGTAATTAAAAATTCACACCTTAAAGTGAGACATAAACATTAGGATGTTAATTCTACTAGCTTTTTTTTATCAATTAATAATAATAATAATAGAAATATTTTTGTTTTTTCAACAAGTAACATTCAATAAGTACCTAAATAAATTTATTAATTACTTACCTAAGTATGTGCGTATTGTTCATGCAATAATTGTTCATGTATTTTTTCTCAGTATAATTGCACGTTATAAAGTAAAACACCAATTTCAGACCAGAAGTTTTATATGTATCTATATCAATGTATGTATTTAATAGTTAGAAAATCATTGTGATAATTAATGTTTAAAGAAAGTACTTCGTGTAAAGTTTGTAAATATAGTAAGGTAATGTTGGTTTCTTGCCAATTTTGTACATCTTTTACTGTAGGTAACTGTCTTCAACATCTACTGTGATGTAAAAAATTAAAGTCTGTATGTCCAAAAGAGTATCAAATATCAAACCCCTTAAAATAAAAAATACTTGTAACTATTAAGTACCTTTGCTTCTTTGTTAAGAAAAAATTGTCTAAATTTTGGATATATTCTCTCCACAATTAAAGTAAATAATCAAGATAGACATTAAACCTAATAACTACTTCTCGTTAAATATACATACAGACACGGTTCGACAATCATCTCAACATTTTTAACTTTTCTTACCCTTTATCTCTTCCATGTGACAGTAACAATTAAATATTTTCAGTTGTATAGGTATTATATGTCTGATTTAACTAACAAATTATCAATAGATATCTTCTCTTTTTATTTATAAATAGAATTCATGACAATCTTTTTACTCCCTAGGACAAATAAATTCCTAATTTTTTTTCTAAACTTTTGCATACTTTATGTAATTGTATTTGCTGTTATATTAATTAAGGACAACCATATAAACTAACAGCAACTTTTTTAGTTTTCTAAAACATTTTTCCTACTCGTGAAGAATCCTATATGTCTCTATGAATTATGAAGTTTATATCAAACCAAAAAAATTAAATTGACAATATTCTTACAAAACCATTTTTTAAATATATAAGTGTTTTAAAATTAATTCATAAATGCCTGTTTTTGGAAGTCATATGTTAATTAATTTTTACAAAATGTTGTTAATATGTTAGGCCTCGCACACTTTCATTTTAATTACAGTTAATTAATTAATAGTATTTAATTTTTCCTTAACGTCACCTTAATGACATTGTAAGGATACACTCCAAATAAATGTTGTATAATGATCTCTCCTTATTCGTTAGTCATTTGTATATAATTTAATGTTAATTTATAATAAACATCAACAATGTTTTTACAATGTATTTCTGAAAAATAAATGTTACGCCCCTTATGTTTTATCTATCCATTTTAATACACGTTTCTAAACTTTAATTTTCATCTTCTAAATTAAGTAAAAGTGTCTTTTTCCCACTGGAAACGAAAGCAGTGTGTTGTTGCTAAAGGAAGGATTTATGACAATTAATTGGTAAGTAGCAACATCAATTAAATTTTAAGGACATCTCAACTTTTTACACAAAATAACAAAACGTTTACCCAAAACATGAAATATATACTACAAAATTAAACAAAAGAATTAATTATACACCAACCAAAATTAAACAAATTAATTACCTATATTAACCTTGCTAACTACAGCTTTAGGTCACTAACAATAAGTCGAGCATTTGTAAATAGTAAACAGGTAAACAAATGGCAATAATTTTTTCTTAATAGGTTCTTATGATTCAAGATTGACCAAATTGTATGATTCTGCCTTTAGAAGTTTTAATTGCCTCTTTATAAATTAAATTTTATCTCCTTTGATGTGAATTAATTAAATACTAAAAACAGGTTTTTAATCAAACGTTTTCTTAAATAAATATTCCTAAGAAGATAGAAGTTGCTATAGGTTTGTCAAATATTATTTTCACGTATAAGTTTTTAAATTCCATTTCACCCCTCTTAAGGATTTACTTTTGAAAATTAGTTCCTTACATCCTGCTGAATTTTATGTTGCATCACAACCAGTTTAAATCTACTTAATATGGTTTATGTCTTTGTACCAGTCCTTTTTATGTAAAAATTATGGATTGAATTCATTTGTATGTTGTTTATATTTTGTTAATATTTACAGAATCATAACCCGATTTTGAGTTTTGACAAATTGTTATTTTGCTTCTTCAATGATTAAAATGAACGTGAAGTAAAAATTAAACTAAAAAAACTTGGTTATTGCTTTTAAATTTCTTATATATGTATGTATGTTCTTTTTTGTATAAAAGAGTAAGTTTCATTCTGTGGTCAGATTAGTTTTGGATGTTTTCCAATTTTGTCTTGTGAACAAATACAAACTTTTTCAAACTACATTTAATACTGCTTAATTATTTAGAAATGGGTCCTTGAGAAAATTATAGATCAAATTCACTTGTACTTTTATTTCATTTTTACAATGGTTGAAATGAATCTGAATTTATATTATATAAGTGCCGCATAGTATCGTATCACGATATCATGCGTTTTGATGAAAATGTTTTTTGCTTCCTAATTTATGGACCTTATTTGCAAATTTTCTAATTTGGATTTACAGTAGTGGTTGAAGCCAATTTAGATTTGTATTTGATGTAACCGCTGCAGGGTATTGTTAGGAGACAATTGTTTTAATGAAAATGTATTTTTTATTTTAATTTGGACGTGCAAAATTTTAAAATTTTATTACGATAACATGCGTTTTGATGAAAATTTTCTTTTTCCTAATCTAAGGATATGATTCCTAATTTTCGACCTTATTAACAAATTTTCTAATTTAGATGTGCAATATTTCGTTCTTTGCAGGGGTTAAAAGTTCAAGCCAATTTAAATTTGTGTTTTCACAAAATCCAATTAAATGATTCATAATTTCTGATTCTTAATAACCAATTTTCAAATTTAAACTCGCAAAATTTCGTCCCTTTTCCAGTGGTTCGGACCAGTTTTAAGTAAGACTGAAGCTGGAAAAGGAGTCGTGCGTGAACAAGTGTTTTGATGAAAATTTATTTTTGTGAAATGGAAGAAACACATTCATAATTTGAGGTCTGCTTAAACTATTCTTCAAATTTGCAACTGCACTATATTGCAATTTGCAGTTGTTCAAGCCAATGTATGTTTGTATGATATAAGCAATATAATGTGTTGCATTAGGGTAACGTGTTTTTATGAAAATACAGTTTTGTGAAAACCAAGGAAATCAGTCAAAATTTCTGGCTTTTATTAACAAGCTTTGTAATATAGATATGGAAAGTTTGTGCACAGTAATTTAGTCCTTTTTTACTAAATCGAAAGAAATGAATCATAATTTCTGGATCCTAATAACAAGCTTTGTAAATTAGATACACAAATTTTGTTCGTTATAGTAGTCCAAACCAATTTAAATGTGTGATATTGGCCTAGCAGGCTGTCATTAGGAGCTAATAGGAAAATGCATGATAATTGAAAGAGACTGATGAATTTGGACAAAAGACTGAATGCCCCAGAATAAGAAAAAGTTGGAAAATCTTATTCATGGCTTATGCGAATTATACATTTCAATTGAAATGAGTAATTAACATAATTGCAAAGAAATTATCGAAATTGAAAATAGTTGTCATTTAACAATTTAATTTCTATATGGAACTATACGTAATTGTATGCTCTTTTGAAGGCACAAAAATATATAGACTAATATTAGAATAGTACTAATGGGTTTATCTATTCTTTTCTATCTATTTCGCAGTAAATGCATAATGAACTAAGACTAACAGCACCTAAGCATTCATCAAATGATTAGATAAAGGATGCATTAAAACTTATATAAAATACTTAAATAAAAAATTGTAGCGGACATGCATATGTATGTATCAATCCAATAAGAATTTAAAAATTAAGTCAAAGCGCACTATTAACCGAGTTGAACAACTTCCATAGTTTTTTATTACTTACGAACCGTTGTTCTTTGTGGAATTCGTTTAAACTAAGTTTGCAACTATTATGTTTTTTTGTATAACTACAACAGATACGTATTAATAAATTCTGCTAAAATATTCCAAACAACTGTTCGTCAGATTTTATTTTTCATTTAATTATTTGTTTTGCGTAAACAAATAATTAGGTATTATTCAAACCTGCTTAATTTCTTTTATTTGATTAAGTAAAATCTCTTTTCTTTTTAATTGTATATAAAAAAATTGAAAGTAAACATACCGAAATTCGTATGATGAAGCCATTGTCCATTATACCTATTTATTTATTTATTTATTTATTTATTTAACCAGCAAATACAAAATACATTGAAAATCTTTAATAATTTCTTTTCTTAGGATGTTGCTGTTCTTTTTTTTTTAATTCAATTCAGTTCTTTGATGAATGCAGTTACAATGTTTAATTGGATTAACAATATATCTGCGAATAGTAAACAAAAACTACTTGCCAATATCATTCATCAGACCTTATAAAACTATATTTTGCTATCATTCACTTAATTGCAGTAACTGCTTAAAATTAATTCGTTCTATTAGAAAGGAAATAATTATAGTTGCAAACTTGGTTAAATCGGACAAACATTTTTGCGTTCCTTTGTGAGTGGTGCTGTTTCTATCCATGAAGGCCAGCAAATAGGTAAGTATTGACTACAAAATGTTATAGCTAGGAATTTATTTAGGGAAGATATTTTTAATGAAAGTAAAATTTTAATTGATTTCTCATGCCTGTTAGCAATAAATTTGCCAATAAATTAATCAGTCTTATTAAAACTATCAAATTTACAATTTTCAACATCAGTTGGCTTATAGAAATAATTTATCTTGTTTCAGCATAATATATGTATTACAAAAATGTAAATGTTAATATTAAAAGTTATACAAACAATAATAAATTTTTGAACTTATAAAACCAAGAAAACAGTTATAAAATGGTCGTCTTACTAATAAATTATTGTTAGACTGAAACGAAAATTATGTAAATGAATAAATATTACGTCTAATTTCGAAGTAGGGTAATTACTATGTCAAGAAAGGAAAAAATCATCTAGTATGTTTTAAAACTACTTAAAATTGCAACAATTTTAGTCAAAACATTTTTTAAAATTAAATAATTAAAGAGTTTTTAGGGCATTCTAGTCGCTATCCCTTTCATTTTTAGTATTGGATTTTCACGGTAGGTATTACGCAATGCGATAATCATGTTATGTACTACCAAGTAATGATTAGGGTTTTTACTACAGGGAATAATATCAGTTGATGGTGGATGACGGATGATGGATTGTGCTTCTTGACACCACAGCAGGTATTATGAGGGACGATCAAAAAACTTTTCTTTTTTTCTTCCCTTCTTTTTTGGCATAACTATGAATTTTTATTTTTTTGTGCTAAAAGGTACATACGCAACTAACATATTTCGACGATTTATTTTATGACTTGTTTCTTGAATTTTATATAATCCTTAAAGTAAGTTATTTATTTGGAATAATTATTTTGAATATTTCGCATTTAAAAGCTTCAAACAGTAATGTGTAGGTTCTATATCCAATTTCTAGGTACCAATTTCCCACCCCTAATCGCTGACTTTATGTGAGCTTTGACGATTCTTTTCCAAAGCTTTGATTTTGTATTTCAAAAGCCTAAAATCAAAGTTATCTTTTCGAGGTATCGTAAGACCAAAATTACACTTTGACTTCATGCCAGCTTTGATGTTTTCTTTATCAAAATTTGATAAAATTCTTAAGTTTTAGAAGCTTCAAATAGTTATTATTTTAGGGTTTCAAGTATCCACTCTTATAATACTTCTAATTCTTTTTAATATTTATGATTGCCTTTATGTGCTTATTTGTTTAAATTTGTAGATATTGCCTAATTTTTGACTGATTTGTATGATGTATGTGCATGAGAAAAGTAGACTTTTACTTAACTGGACATCAGGCAGAATGCTTCCTTGTTGGAGCAAGACTTGATTAGATGTACCTGTGCTTTAATGGGTAAAGTATAAAATGAAGTAGAGAAACACATCATGTTTTATAAAACTCATTTTCGGCGAATTTAGAAAATACTGCCTTGTTTTAGTGCAATAAAAGCTGTACTTAAAATATTTACTTTTATAGATGCACTATTATAAGTGGGCACAGGTATATGTATTGTAATATAGATATAGTATGAAAACTTTAAATTGTTAAAGGCTATAGGACGATAAGCATAGTGAATTGATACTAACGAGATACGTTAATTTTGAAAATTTTAGACCTCTATCTATTTTGGTTTTTGAATAAATTGAAAAAAACGAAAAATCAGAAAATAATTTTTTTCTCAAAAACGGCTCAATCGATATAATTGAAATTTATACACGTTATGAAGGTATGTAAGGGCTATACTCGGAAAAAATAACAGCTCATAATCTTTATAATAACCATTAAAAACAGGCATTTTTTACCGAAATTATTTTTTTTCTTTATGATAATGTTCTAGAACAATTTTGAAATAAACTTTTTTTTATGCCCTTTTTAATATAGAATNCGATAAAATTGTTAATTCAGAGATTCGAGTCTCTCACAGAGAGACTGAATGAATAAAACTGAAAAATTGAGAAACTGGAGTCTCTCGTAGAAAGACTGGGATCTCTGAAATATGTTGAAAATTTTAACCATGTCTATCGAGACACCACTTATTAAGAGATTCGAGTCTCTCGTTCAGAGATTCGAGTCACTCGTTCAGAGACTGGATACGAAATGAGAATCTCTTTATGAGCGACTAGTCTCTCGTTCAGAAACGCTAAACAGTTTTTTTGATAGTCTCTCTCGGCGCCACCAGAGAAACTCGATGGGAAACGGAGACTCGAGTCTCGCTTTCAGAGACTATGAGAGTCAAATAGTCAAATAGTGCAAAGAATCATATCGATTAATTTTTATAAATGTGGCATGTTATATGTCGAAATTGTACATAATGGTAAACAGTGGTCTCTAGAGAAACCTGAAGAAAATGAAAATTCTAGTAAAACAATTGTAATGATTGATTGTCTGATAACTGTAATTTAATGGTAATGCTATCTATTTTCTATTAATATAATTACATTCCTGCAACGTTTCGGCTGTTTATATACAGACCCTTTCAAGCTACAAATAATAATTATAATAATGATGATGATGATAATGGCAATGGTGTTGTATATGAAAACACCCTGTATTTTTTTCAGTAATATTTAGAGTATATTGTGCCGACCACACGTACTGTACCTTACGTCTTCCTGTGGATACGACCGCTGAAACGATTAAGTTTTGCGCTGCCGATAAATTGAAAATGAAACCTAATGGGGAACTTTTACTTGTCGAAGTAAAGTCTAATGGAGAACGCGTGGTGTTCAAAGACAATGATATAAGTGTTCCAACGGCATTAAGCATCAATGGCAGAATATTCGTATCGCCAAAGGACCATCTCGACGCTCTCGTAAATACAACAACGAACACAAAACGAATGCGCCTAACTGAAACATTGCATTTTTTTCCTTTTAGACTTGTCTCCCTGAACAGGAGGAACCCACACAAGGCGTGCAATCCGACATCGAAATGTTTAGTACAAAAGAGTTAGCGTATTATATGACCCTGTTTGACTGGGACTTATTCTGGTAATTTCGAAGATCTCCCGATCAATCAATAAAAATCGATACTAAAACGTCTTTCTACAGGTGCGTTCATGAGTACGAGCTGTTGTACAACACATTTGGACGGCATCATTTTGGACAAATTACAGCAAATTTGGACGTTTTTCTTCGTAGATTTAATGAAATTCAGTATTGGGTTGTTACCGAAATTGTGATGACAAACAGCTTAAGCAAAAGGGTAGCTGTTTTAAGGAAATTTATCAAATTGGCAGCCTAGTAAGTACAATTTATTACTTATTATGTATATATATATATATATAAGGGTCAACTTCCGGCCGCAGAATAAATCCAAATAATTTGAAGAATCCGCAAATGCCCTGCTTTGCTATATGGCAATAAATTGATTACTTAGAGTATTTCACTAAAAGGCTACAATCCATGTTTCAACATCAACAATTTTTGTGAAAACAATTTGTGTAATTCAAGAACAGCTTTACAATTTTTTTGTTATTTTTACTATTGCAAAGAAAAGTTTAGCAGAGATTAAGATTAAATAAATTTAAATTAAAATTAATAAACTATGGGCAAAGGGTTGCTCTACAAATAAATTATTTTTAAATAAGTGATAACATTATTTTCAGTTGTAAAGACTATCAAAATCTAAATGCGTTTTGTGCAATAATAATGGGCTTAAGTAATATGGCTATTTCACGATTATCACAAACATGGGAAAAGTTGCCATCGAAGTTCAGAAAACTTTATACAGAATTTGAATCTCTGATTGACCCAAGCAGAAACCACCGGGCTTATAGACTTAGCGTCAGTAAACTCCAGCCTCCCATAGTGCCCTTCATGCCTTTGCTCTTAAAGGATATGACATTTACACACGAAGGCAATAAGACCAGTTTGGATGGACTTGTTAATTTCGAAAAGATGCACATGTTAGCACAAACACTAAGGACTATCAGATTCTGCAGGAGCAGGCATTTAGGTAAGCAAATTCGTTCATACATATGAAACCAAAATTAAAGTCGATACATACATACAGCCAAAAATCTTTACAAATTCCAAAGAATGGCTACCGTTATAAATTAGAGATTTATCATTTCAAATTTTTTTTTACTTGTGATCCACTACAAATTACCCCCTTTATTGAAGAAAAATTTGTTGCTGTTGTCACACCGTTTATTTTAAATTCATTTCATAATTAAGCAATTTGGTAAGTATTGAATTATTACTGTAGTTCTTGAGCCGCCGTCTCCAAAGAGCGAAGGTGATGTCAAATCCTACATATCCTGCTTAAGGGTAATAGACAATCAGAGGATTTTAACCGGAATGTCTCAAAAGCTTGAGCCCAGAAGATCTTAGTAACGTAATATAACTTGAGAAAACGTCCCTATAAAATATAACTAACTGATTCTAGTCTTTCATGTGTGGAGCAATTTTTTTAAGTCTGAGGTATTTTTACTTTCTTGTAGTAAGTAGTTTATGATCTAATTTCTTTAAAATTGGCAGATAAAAATGTGACCCTGTTCGTGAAAAGTTTTCTGTACAACGCACTCTTGATACACTTTTGTTCTGTCTGCCGAATTTTTAATACAAGATTACGTAAAGTACAAACGNTATGATCATATTATATTTTGTGTGTGTTATTTTCCTCTTTAATACATTCTACCAATAAATGCGTGTTTATTCCTTTTCGAAATAGTAATAAAATGTATTGCATTGTGTATAGAAATGTTGATTATGGTTAAGAAGTGATGATTTTATTGTTAAATTATTTTTGTACCTTAAACTGTGGCACCGAAATTATTGTGTATTACAATAAAGATACGAGCAATAATAATTTATTTATTTTTTTGTTATTTCTACAGGTGGAGTCGTTTGTTATTGATCAGGAATTTGAAGAAGACCCGAAAGTTGAAACTGCCAAATTTCTTCTCAGCCCTGAAGAAGATAGATCTGTAGATTTAGAAACCCAAGCACGTTTAGAAGCTGTACTGCAAGCTGCAGGTGCGATTTTTTTTTTTATTAATTAAAATATCTTCCCACCTTGCACGTACCTGTAAACTCATACATAGTTTCAGACTAACACTTAAAAGTAGTGATACCATTAAAGACCATTATACTTTTTTCAACAAGTAACATTCAATAAGTACCTAAATAAATTTATTAATTACTTACCTAAGTATGTGCGTATTGTTCATGCAATAATTGTTCATGTATTTTTTCTCAGTATAATTGCACGTTATAAAGTAAAACACCAATTTCAGACCAGAAGTTTTATATGTATCTATATCAATGTATGTATTTAATAGTTAGAAAATCATTGTGATAATTAATGTTTAAAGAAAGTACTTCGTGTAAAGTTTGTAAATATAGTAAGGTAATGTTGGTTTCTTGCCAATTTTGTACATCTTTTACTGTAGGTAACTGTCTTCAACATCTACTGTGATGTAAAAAATTAAAGTCTGTATGTCCAAAAGAGTATCAAATATCAAACCCCTTAAAATAAAAAATACTTGTAACTATTAAGTACCTTTGCTTCTTTGTTAAGAAAAAATTGTCTAAATTTTGGATATATTCTCTCCACAATTAAAGTAAATAATCAAGATAGACATTAAACCTAATAACTACTTCTCGTTAAATATACATACAGACACGGTTCGACAATCATCTCAACATTTTTAACTTTTCTTACCCTTTATCTCTTCCATGTGACAGTAACAATTAAATATTTTCAGTTGTATAGGTATTATATGTCTGATTTAACTAACAAATTATCAATAGATATCTTCTCTTTTTATTTATAAATAGAATTCATGACAATCTTTTTACTCCCTAGGACAAATAAATTCCTAATTTTTTTTCTAAACTTTTGCATACTTTATGTAATTGTATTTGCTGTTATATTAATTAAGGACAACCATATAAACTAACAGCAACTTTTTTAGTTTTCTAAAACATTTTTCCTACTCGTGAAGAATCCTATATGTCTCTATGAATTATGAAGTTTATATCAAACCAAAAAAATTAAATTGACAATATTCTTACAAAACCATTTTTTAAATATATAAGTGTTTTAAAATTAATTCATAAATGCCTGTTTTTGGAAGTCATATGTTAATTAATTTTTACAAAATGTTGTTAATATGTTAGGCCTCGCACACTTTCATTTTAATTACAGTTAATTAATTAATAGTATTTAATTTTTCCTTAACGTCACCTTAATGACATTGTAAGGATACACTCCAAATAAATGTTGTATAATGATCTCTCCTTATTCGTTAGTCATTTGTATATAATATAATGTTAATTTATAATAAACATCAACAATGTTTTTACAATGTATTTCTGAAAAATAAATGTTACGCCCCTTATGTTTTATCTATCCATTTTAATACACGTTTCTAAACTTTAATTTTCATCTTCTAAATTAAGTAAAAGTGTCTTTTTCCCA
>NW_020438897.1:1677456-1701214 GCF_000699045.2 Agrilus planipennis
AATAAATCAATTTTTATAAAAAAAATCGGTTTTTCTTGTTTTTCAATATGGCGTACCTTTCTGATCGATTTAAGAATTTGAGGGGTTATTCTTTATTAAAAAGGGCATAAAAAAAAGTTTATTTCAAAATTGTTCTAGAACATTATCATAAAGAAAAAAAATAATTTCGGTAAAAAATGCCTGTTTTTAATGGTTATTATAAAGATTATGAGCTGTTATTTTTTCCGAGTATAGCCCTTATATACCTTCATAACGTGTATAAATTTCAATTAAATCGATTGAGCCGTTTTTGAGAAGAAAATTATTTTCTGATTTTTCGTTTTTTTGAATTTATTCAAAAACCAAAATAGATAGAGGTCTAAAATTTTCAAAATTAACGTACCTCATTTGTATCAATGTCCCCTGAAAAAATTATCCAAATATTCCTCTGGGGCCGATTCACTATGCTTATCGTCCTATGGCCTTTATGTCGAAAATTATTTCCGAAGAAAACATTGTTAACAATTTATTTTAATATTATGTTTTATACTTATAATTACAGTAGTTTTTCTTTGTTTTTAATAATAATAATTTACACACTGAGGTGAACATAAAACATCAAGGAACAGTACTCTTTTTAAATTTTAATTACACACAATACAGCTTCTTAGGCCATTGTATTTCGAAATTCATCATTCAAAAATGGTAATTGTAGATTATTTAATAACTTATTTTTTTACATATGTATTTCTGTTTTATGTAGCAACTAGCCCATCACAAAATTAGTTACGTTGAAAATACACCTTCTAAGTAGATTACCTATGCATTGTTTAATTATTTCATTATTCATCTTAAATAGAAAGTGCATTTGCTGTTTGATTAATTTTATGGTTGAATCAGAAATTGGGTCCAGCTGGTTTCTCAGAAATCTTTACAAAAGCTACAAAAGCACTTGTATCTACGACAGTAAGAAATCAACTCTCCATCAAATTCCTAATATCAGGAGTTTTTCATCACATTAGCAACTTTTCTTTTCTATTGAATTCACTATGAAATAATTGTTTGAAATTAACTTGCAATTAACTATATTTTTGATATATGCTAAATTTTAAAAACAAATGGATCCAGATCCTGCCACTTTGCTAACTCCATATAAATGAAGATAGTTGGAAGGAAAAGATGTACTTACCTCTACAACAGGAAGATCTTTTAATTGTATTTTTGTAAATTTTAGGTAGATGATAACGCCTTGAAAAGCAAAATATTTTTTTAAAAAGTAAGTTACTCTTATTCAATAGTTTTAAATTATTTATTTGCATATAAGGAAAGTTTCTATTTAAAGACGTAATTAGGTAATTGCATCCTGTGCAAGTCTTAAAGTTAATTTCGAAGCATAGCATAGCACAGAGTTAAAATACTTAATCAAATGAATTTGAAGTATCAAATATTGTATTAATTCATCTTATTAAATAATAATTGATACAAAAACAGTTAATTTACCGTTTGAAGCGTCTTGGATAAATAATTTTACAAGCTATTAGCAATTTTCTTTATTCTTCAACCATCAGTAAAACTATAATGTTAACCGGTTTCAAATAAATAAAATTAAAATATAACTAAACAATTTATTGTATACACAGTGAATACACGATATTACATTTATATTCAGCATTACCTAAGTTCTTATGAAACATAGCATTGATACATATTTTTATATAATTCTAAACATTTAATAGTTATATGTTTATGAGATTATTCACTAGAGAATTTTTCTTATTTTGAAATGACAATTTTATTTCACTAAACACTTTTCTGTTTTTATAACAAACACATTCTTATTCAAACTTTGTTGAAGGCAAAATAAAAATTAGCCATATGTGAATTCGGAAATTGTTAATTACCTATTTATCTTATTCTTGAAACAAAAATCGTCAATTCATTGCAAGAATAAGAAATAAGCATTAAAACTGAAATTTCTGTTTTCAAGTCAATTTTAATCAAAGGTTGAACTGATTTATCTTTTGTTTTACCATAAAAGTTAAGGGGAATGTACTAATACTAGAAACATAGTCTAATAACTAATAAAGGACATTCAAAACAGAATAATAATTAAATCCGTATGATTCTGTTTTGATCACATAAATCAGAGAGGCTAGTAAAGACTAGCAATATCAAATACCTACATAAATATTTTGTGAATTTATTATGCACACCATACTAAATGGCTTTTTAAGAAATTACGAGAATTAGAAATACATCTGTTATTCATACAATTCCTACTGTTTAAATATTGTAAGCAAATGTACACGTATTTGTAATGAAATTGGAAAACTCAAACATTATTTCAAAAAAACCCATTCGTATCATAATTATACGGAGCATATTAAAGACAATTACCATATTAACATCTGGTTTCATAAAGACCACTCCTTCCAATATATCTGACCCATTTAATTACATCATGGTCGGAATAATTAAGTTTGGACTCGAACACTTTGAGATATCGTACCTTGAACCCTGAAGGAGCAAAGGGCACTTCGAAGTTCATAGAAATTGGTGGTCTGGTCCATTTCTTCTTCGTATCCGTCTCCAGTAGCTCTATTTCAGCAGAAAGCTGAGTTTCCTTCATTCCCGCCATTCTTTTTATCCTAAAAGAAATACAAGAATAAGAACTAGGTTTTCAAAAAAAAAAAAAAAATTGACATACTTCCAAACTATAGCATTCTCTGATGCTTTATACTTGGCTTTTCCTTTGAGACAAATCAGTTGCACACCAGAAGTATTGAGTGGAGTTGGAATTTTGACTTCAATTTTTTGACCAAGCAGTGAAGGTTTAAAGTTACTTTTCAGGACAACTTTAACTTCCATTTTTGTTCTTCCAACTTCACGTACTAGTGGTATAACTCTGAAGGGTAGAGATATGTCTTTAGTTGTTCTGTATCTCATCAACTCAAATTCTCCATCAGGTGGAATAAAACTTATGGAGTGTTCTGTCTCGAATTTACTAAGTTTAACACACTGATGAAATTGGCAGTCATCAATTACAACAACAGGCTTTCCTGATCTTGCTGGATCTGAATCTGAAGAACTCCCTAAACCTCCTTTTCCCTTCGCTTCCATTACAATTTTATCATTAATTCCAAACTTGCATTCTGGCATTCCAGATAAATAAGATTTCATTACAACTTTTCCAGCAACATGTGCAGAAAGTACCTGGCCTGTAAGGAAAGGAATAAATACAACACAAATAAAAAAATCTGTACTTAAAGGTCTCCCACTTCAGCAGTTCCTTTTTAACTCAACTAGAGACAAAACGGTTTTTTATATATAAACTGTAGATTCTAGAAGTAATGCTACAATATGAAATCAACTACAATTTTCAGTTTAACTCAAATTATAATTAAAAACTGTATAACTTATAAATATATATAAATTTTGATATAGAAAAGGAACTGCACTAAGAAAGGACTCCCAAAACAAAACTAAACTATATCTTGATTTTATATACCTTGAGGGGACATAAGCAAGTTAACATATTCCAGAACGTCCAAAAACAGCTCGTTTCGGCGATACTTGATGCCTTCCCTACGCCAGCCTATTTGCCCAGTAACTTGTGAGGTGATTTGTGCTTGCTCTTCTTTGGTAGCTGATTTGATGCCCTGCTGAGTTATGAACGTTTTCAAAACGCCAGTATCAGAGTTTTGAGGATATCCAAAATCCAAAATTTCTGAAAATGTGAGCAAATATTTTAGTAATAAGCATAAAAAATCATTTAGTTAATTTCTAATTTACAATTTACACTTTTTTCTTTTTAATTTTCACTAGTGCTATTAATCATTTCAATAAACAATTATCATTTTTTTAAATAATATTAATTTTTCCTATTTATAAGCAATCTTCACCTACATAAAGTTCTTTAAGGTATGACATAATTCAATGTGAAATAAAACTAACATTTACTTTTATTACCCTTGTAATTATCATCTGAATAATGATTTCAGAATGTTATATTTTAAAAATAAGTCTCTATTCTGACTACGTAGGGTATTCTCTAATTGTAAAACATTATTCTGCATTTTCTTCTACATTTTTATCCTTTTCAATTAATTTGATTAAGACAAAAATTAAGTAAATGCAATTACTTTTCTTAAATGTGCAAATAAAGTATTAAACTAGAAAACACAAGATAAAATTAAATTATCTGTTTCAATTAACAACAATACACTGCTTACCATCTAAAAGTTCATATATGAGAACAAAGTTGTTCTTGATGTTTTCTTCTGATATCTTTCCAAAGTAAGACTGCATAACTTCAATTATTTTCAGTAAAAATTCAAATACCATTGCAGCATTAACATTTTGTTTGGTTACAGCAGCAATCCAGATGTTAGCTCTCTAGAATAAAAATAAATAAAATTGTAATTTGATTTTGCAAAATACTAGCTCAAACAGCAACTTACTTTTATATGAAAAAATGATGTTCTTGCAATGTTTGTAACAGGCGATCGAACCTGTTGCCTGGCATGGATAACATTCACTCTAAATGCATCTACAGCATTTCTGCCTATATCATCTCGATAAACTCGAGAAATAAGAACTTCTCCTTTATGATTATACACAAAAAGTCCACCGATCATGGCTGCGACTTATATGCTAACAAGACAGTTACACCTAAAAGTTGAAAACTTTATTTTATATTAAACCTATTATTAAAATAGTATATTACTATTATGGAAATGTACTTACACTGAAGAAAGAAATTAATATTACACCAATTTTTTACGCCCACTCATTTTCGTAACCTTTTTTTCAACTTTTAACGTTTGATTACTGACAATGATTAACCTGATTAATAACCGATTGTCTTATCTTTGACCCATAGGCACCCATAACTGACTATTGACCGTTGCTGAACTACCATCTATTATCTATGACTACCATAAATATTCTATCAGTCGTATGAACTAACACCCGATATAAATAATCCACTGATTCGAACTTTATCTAACAATAATGACACATACATATTTAGGACCCGCAAACGACGCGTAATTTACCAGTAAAGTTTAAATCAAGAAAGATTTATATCGGGTGCCAGCTTCACAAAACTATAAATGCATTATCTATGATAAATACCAAGTACCAAACTGTCATATCTATGAATATTCTAAAGCCATAGATGTAAATTTATCATCATAAGGTAGGTCCATAGATAATAGATATACAAAGGGTAGGTCGTCAGTCCTGAGACTGGTTGGACACGTACTCTTTCTTATCCTGAGTTAAACTTCGCATTTCCCCAAAACTAGAACAACCCATATCCTTAACTATTTACGAACTGTAATCTAATCTAAGTCTACATCTACCCCTTCTAACTCCTGTTTCTGCTTATATGTTTCTAATTAGCCCTTCATGCCTGAGAAGGTGTCCTACCAACCTATCTCGCCTATTTTTTATTAACTTCCATTCGGCTGTAAGACTACATTTCGAACGTTTCTAAACTTTAATTTTCATCTTCTAAATTAAGTAAAAGTGTCTTTTTCCCACTGGAAACGAAAGCAGTGTGTTGTTGCTAAAGGAAGGATTTATGACAATTAATTGGTAAGTAGCAACATCAATTAAATTTTAAGGACATCTCAACTTTTTACACAAAATAACAAAACGTTTACCCAAAACATGAAATATATACTACAAAATTAAACAAAAGAATTAATTATACACCAACCAAAATTAAACAAATTAATTACCTATATTAACCTTGCTAACTACAGCTTTAGGTCACTAACAATAAGTCGAGCATTTGTAAATAGTAAACAGGTAAACAAATGGCAATAATTTTTTCTTAATAGGTTCTTATGATTCAAGATTGACCAAATTGTATGATTCTGCCTTTAGAAGTTTTAATTGCCTCTTTATAAATTAAATTTTATCTCCTTTGATGTGAATTAATTAAATACTAAAAACAGGTTTTTAATCAAACGTTTTCTTAAATAAATATTCCTAAGAAGATAGAAGTTGCTATAGGTTTGTCAAATATTATTTTCACGTATAAGTTTTTAAATTCCATTTCACCCCTCTTAAGGATTTACTTTTGAAAATTAGTTCCTTACATCCTGCTGAATTTTATGTTGCATCACAACCAGTTTAAATCTACTTAATATGGTTTATGTCTTTGTACCAGTCCTTTTTATGTAAAAATTATGGATTGAATTCATTTGTATGTTGTTTATATTTTGTTAATATTTACAGAATCATAACCCGATTTTGAGTTTTGACAAATTGTTATTTTGCTTCTTCAATGATTAAAATGAACGTGAAGTAAAAATTAAACTAAAAAAACTTGGTTATTGCTTTTAAATTTCTTATATATGTATGTATGTTCTTTTTTGTATAAAAGAGTAAGTTTCATTCTGTGGTCAGATTAGTTTTGGATGTTTTCCAATTTTGTCTTGTGAACAAATACAAACTTTTTCAAACTACATTTAATACTGCTTAATTATTTAGAAATNCTTCTAATTTTTCGTCTCATATCTTTATATTCGCTCTTTCCCTACTTTTTCTTCCCTTGCATACCAGTATTTTAGTTTTTCTTTTATTTATTTTTATACGGTAGGTACTATTTTGTCAGTACCGCTTCCATTTTATTTAGAGCGATCTCTAAGTCCTCCTTGCTCGATGCTAATACTGCTATATTATCTGCAAATCTTAGCATACTAATCTTTTGCCTCTGCCATATCTATCCCTACAGTTGTACTGCCTTTTTGATTGATTATTAAGTGATCTTCTCCTAATAGTTCTTCCGCCCTTTTTTCCATCCTAATCTGTACAATTCTAGTTAAGATTTGTGATGCATGGGAAGTTAAGCTAATTGTTCTAAATATCTCGCACCTATCCGCACCTCTCTTTTTAGGTATGGTTACTACCACGTTCCGTTTATAATTCTCTGGAACATTGCCTGTCTCGTAAATGTGACCAACTAGCTTAAACATACGATCAGTAACCTCTTGTCCTGCATTTTTTAGAATTTCTCCCTGTATCCCATCTACCCCTGGCGCCTTATTCTCTCATTGTGGGATAACCTAGTGTTTCGTCTGTCCTTCTACCTAGTCTATCACGCGTTTCGTTACATTTTAGCTTTTCTAAGTCAAGACGTCTCCTAACTTCCCTCTTTTTCAGAATTTTGAATTGGTCTTCATAACTACTACATTATGATCGCTATCTGGATAACTCATCTATATCTGCTCCTGGATAACTCCTACAGTGTTTCACTTGATTTTTAAATCTTTTTCCTAACAAGTATGTAATCCAACTAATATCTTCCTAAATCACCTGGCATCTTCCACGTATAGCACCTCCTAAAGTGATGGTTGAATAAAGTATTCGTGACGATTAAGTTATGTTTATCGCAAAATTCTATCAATCTATTTCCTCCACAATTTCTATTGCCTAATCCAAAAGAACCTGCTATTGCACCGTTTTTACCTTCGCCTACTACTGCGTTGAAGTCTTCTACACTATTAGGTTTACCTGCCTTTTCACTAAACTTAACATGTCTTCTATGTCTGTATAAACTGTTTCTATGTTTTCAACATTGTAAGATAATGTAAGCATGTAGACCTGCACTAATACTGTTTATAGCTTCGAATTTAATTTAACCATAACTATCTTATCGCTTTTTTGTAAATAATTTTCTACATTCTGCCCTGCTTTCTTACCCCCGAATTACCTTCCGCCGATCCTGTATGTGTTATTCAAAAGTCTCCACTCCAGCAATCTCCAGCTTCGGGCCAATGGACTTCACTAATGCTTGCTATATTTAATTCTAATATATTCATCTCAACTTTCAAATTTTCCAATTTCCCTACTTGCCTCATTATCCTAACATTCCACGCTTCGACTCGTGAAATATTGCATCTTCCCCTATTGCACTTATTGATGATATCCCCGAAGTGGTCCCCGCCCCAGAGGACACCATTATTTAATTTGTGTAGTACGTTTTACTCGGAATCATAATGTGGTATTGTGCATCAGAGTGCCATACTGATCCTCGTGATTTCTGCCATCCTGAGTACTGAAAGAGCTGCTGCGTTTTTTCAGGGACTTGTATTAATCTGATTTCTCTTTAAGAACCCCTCATTATGATTGAACCTACGGTTAAGGTTCAAGTCTCGTCGGATCGGTAAAAAATAATTTATCATCATCATCATAAGGTCAGTCCTAAGAGTGATTGGACACGCACCTCCATTCTTTCCTATCCTGAGCTAATCTTCACATTTCCCTAAAACTAGAACAACCCACATCCTCTTTGACATTTACTATGCTGTGTTAATTTTCCATTTAACGGCTCATAATTGAGCTAAGAGGAGTAGAGGTAAACCTGGATTAGATTACTGTTCATAAATAGTTAAGGATATGGGATGTTCCAATTTCAGGGAAATGCTTGGGATAGGAAAAAGTGGAGATGCATGTCCAACCAGGTTTAGTACTGAAAAACTTATTATGAAGATGACAATGAAAATGTATCAATAGAGATAAAAAAAATAAAAATAATATAAAAACTGAAAGCAATTATCTCTTTGTATGTGTAGCACAGGCTATCTTATTTTTCATAACGTATACTTTTGTCAAGTTGCATATATGCAACATGTACTTACGTTAAGACTGCTTAATTAACATTGGAGTGATGATATGATAAATATTAATTTCATGTTATGGTAATTTTCACATTATAACGGATGTTGCTGCAAATAATGTCTAATTATTAGTGGAAATGGAAAGAGCATTCCACTACTAGCTAATGTTTGTATGTAAACAGAATGTCCGAGCTCGTGAAATCAGTTGAATTGAAAAGCTAGACAGGTAGTTGCTTATTTCTAATAGACAACATTTTATCTGTACCGTTTCGTTGTTGTTTGGTGCCGCGATTGTGATAATTGTTTTGTGGAATTAATTGAAAATAAATTGAACCGCTTTGGTAAGTACCTACAAGGAAATAATTAGTCGAACGCCGATTATCTTTATACTAGTTTTAACTGACTACTTGAATTTATTTTAAAAGCTTTAAAATCATTAAAGAATGTACATATTAATCCTTCTAATTTTCTAATAATCAAAAGGGCATTTATGGCAACTTTAATTTAGTTGAGTACAGTCACACAACAATTTATTTGAAAAGGCTCAAACTTAAGAAACAGAAATAATTTTTTTTCGTCAATTTTTTAATTTAATTGAGTTATGTTGTATCAAATAAATCACTTAAAATTAATAAATATTGGTCTTAATGTGACACCAAAACAAAATTCTGTTGTTGGATGTAATAAACGCTTTTTTTGTTTTAATACCATTTTTTGTCAAAATGTTTAAACAATTAATAACTTATTAAAGTTAAAAGTTGCAACTGAGGCAATTGTATATTAGGGAAAGGCAGTTAAAAGACAATCTTTTAACCTATTACACCGTAATTAAAAAGTAGAATAAGGATTTAATATCGCCATATTAAAAAATGAAATTACAAATTGATAAATAATTAATATAGTAGAGCAAATGCAATGAAATTTGATTATTGTAAAGTTTAATGATTATTATTAGTTACCAATCTTTTTGTACTTAATCGGTCAAGTGCTAGTCGCTCACCGAGGGTTCCGAAAAATCTTGTGGGTATGCAAATAGTTTGTCTGTCACGGAAATTGAGTCTTGAAAATTTTCTCGCTGTTTCCGAGTATGTTTTAAATCAGTCTCCGAAACGTATAATTACAATTAAATGAATAGGTTTTGATTCCCCTGCAAAGTTTTCGACAATAAAGCTCAAATAGTCGTATCTTTGGATTGCGTTGACTTAGAAGCTTGATTGTTTTACAGCTTCAAAGGACCGTAGACATAAGTATTTTATGTTCATTTCAACTAAATATCTCCACGCATTCCTGAGAAAATTGGTCTTGACAGACAGACAAACAGATAGACGGACGGCCATACGAACAATAAAGTGATCCTATAAGGGTTTCGTTTTTCCTTTTGAGGTACGAAACCTGGCATATTCTCATGAACTCCAAGACCTTTCCCTCCGTGATCCACATCATGTTACTTACAGTAAAATATAACTATTAAAAGTTATACAAAAAATAAAAACACCGGAAATGGCATTACTTTTAAAACCGGAAACAACTAAGCGCTACTCAGTGCTATTTCTAATGATTAAGAATAACTATACAGTGCAATCAAAGAAGGAACTTTAATTTCTTCTCTTTTACAATATAAAATAGTCAATTGTAATGAAAATTTAGTGTTAAGAAAGTTGTAGTTTACAGGAAGATTGTTATTTATGGGCAATTCTTAATGATGTTTAA
Source organism: Agrilus planipennis (assembly GCF_000699045.2). Classification (NCBI taxonomy): domain Eukaryota; kingdom Metazoa; phylum Arthropoda; class Insecta; order Coleoptera; family Buprestidae; genus Agrilus; species Agrilus planipennis. The sequence goes on from NW_020438897.1 coordinate 1,687,779, forward strand.
TTTTTCGATTTCAATCTTAAAAGTAATTAATGAGCAGATGCTCATCAAGTCGAAATAACGTTCCTGTGAAAGTTGACGCATTTATCGTAATAACCCTTGCTTTATGACATAATCAATGTAAAGCAACGAGTAATAAGTAATTACTTGTTTACTACCTTTTTGTGAACGGAATTTATGGTAACTTAAAAGTTTAAGGAGAAAGTCCCAGGAAAATATTTCTAAAATACGCATAAACACATTAACATTTAATGTAAGCATGATAAATGGTGAGAGTCATAGAGGACGCAATTTACCTACGCAATTTTCATTACTTTCTTGATTTTATTGAAGACAATAGAAGTGAAATAATGAATCACATAATCTACTTTAGTCTCTCTATTTTTGTTCTTTTTTTTTTATACATGTAATGTTGGCAGAAATAATTTAGAAAATAAAGACTAAGCGTCAGTTTTTAGAAATATTTATTAGATATGTGTTTCATACACGGAGAAAATGAAAAAGGAAAATTTACCTAAATATTAAAGCAATAATTACGATTTATCCCACTAGCACATTGCTTCGTAAGCGAAAATAATAAAAATTACAATTTGGGATCGAATTTGTAAAAATAAAATCCCAGCAGAAATAAATTTACTAGGTATTTTAGTTGATATTACAAATTAAATTGAAATAATTAAGAAACTTGAAATAATTTAAAAAAAAAACGTAAAAATTGAGATTATTACAAGTTACTTAATAAATTGTGCTATTTCTACTGCAAATTTAGTCATTTACATTAAAAAATTCTAATTCTTGCATTGTCACAAAAATTCATTTTTCTCCGTGTTAATTTCTGACTACTTCTCTGCTGTATAAAAAACGTAAAAGTATGTCTGCTATCAGTAGGGAACAACCATTACTTATATGAGGTGTATTTCTTTTAATATGAATCCCTTCTTTCCCTTTGGCGAAACTCCCCTCATAATTTTTTGACGATTTTTTTTTAATAACCTGCATATACCTAACATAGATCCTATTAAATATTGGATGAGTTTTTGCTAGACTCGTCCCCCAATTTTGACCTCACGTAATTAATAGATGCTCTTTATGAAAGCTTTTGGACGTCCGCTATCTGAGATCCCAGAATGAACAGCAAAATCCAATAAAACTAATTTTATTTACATTTCAGAACTTTAACTTTTTAATAAATCATTAAAAAAATGTAGTCTTCTTAAAAATCTAGGAGTAATTACATGCCTTTTTTACCCTAACCAAATTACCACTATTTGAATGTTAGCATAAAGTACGAAAGCAAAAACAGAAATGATCTACGGTTGTCTGAATACTGAAACACAATTGTTATTGTGTAAAGCGCACTCCTTTGAAATAGTGACAATCACAGTTACAGCAATCAAAGACGGTTTCAGTGCGAAATAATAATGACAATTAACTAAAATGAACTATGTATATAGTAAACATTTGGAAGGGGACACAAAGTGGCACAAATTCGTTCATTGAAACGTATTACTTTCGGAAATATACCTGCAATGTTTGTTTTAAATTCAAATTTTAACGTAATTAGTTAATATTAACCATGAATTAGAATACATAAAATGTTTTAAATGAGTATACTTCAACTGGGAAAAACGAGCATTTATTGTTTGAAAGTCTGAAAATTTTCAATGCTAAAAAAATTATAATATTAAGACTAGAAAAGAGCAGGTCAGTGACGAATTAAAATAAATGCTTTCATAGAAGATATATTAACTTTATTAGGTTTTATATTTTTACTTTATTAGGTTTTAAGCCATATCGAATGTTATGTTCTCCATAAAATTTTTAGCCCGAAAACTGGATTGGATACACTCTTCTACTTCTTTCTAACTTTAGCCAATCTTCACATTTTTCAAATATCAGATCAGCCTACATCTCCAACTATACGCAAACAGAAATCTAATCTAGTTCTACCTTTGCCCCTTACAACTCCTGTTTCTGCTTCTAATATGTATCTAGCTAGTCCGTCATATCTGAGAAGGTGTTCTATTAGCCTTTGTCGCCTATTTCTTATTGATTTTCTACTCTTTTGTAATATCTCCTCATTTCTAACCTTTTCTATCTACAGTATTTTTAGCATCTCAAATGCTTTTAACTTTTTATTTCTTCCATTTTCAATTGTTATTTGTTTAAATACTGTCATTTATTGAAAATGAATGTTCTCTTTTAAAACTTATTTATTGGTATAGTTCTTAACATATGATACTTTTATTATCGTGACTATTTATCAATACGAAGTAATCAGAAAATCGAAAACGTTATTGGAATTTTATGTTTGTCTATCTTCTTTGAATGTCACTTACATCTACGATCAATTCAAAATAACTAAAAATAGAAATCGGTAACGATCTAAATAAAGTTTAATTATTGGGTACGTTTTTCAAATTCTTAATGCTTTCGTTTGATTTTAAATCGTGCGTCTAAATAAGCGATAAGTAAAAAAAAAGGACAACAAACTACGAATTGTTCTGTTTCTGATTCAAATTGACCAACGTGTCTAATATTATTCGAGTCAAAGAACGAAAGTCCAGGCACTTTTTCCATTCCAGTCTACTTTCTTCTTGCCTTATAGACTGCAACAGGCGACCAAACGCAGACGTTTGCAAGTGTATTTGTAACTGGTCGCCTACCTTGCATTTGATCCACCTCGGAGAAAGTGGCTTTAAAACAATGACTATAACGCAGAACATATTGCAGTTTATCTAAAAGCATTTCCGTAAAATTCCTCAGCTCGATTTAAAGTAAATAGTTCATCCATTCACATCACTCATCATTTTGTATCGGTTTCCTTGATACAGATAGTTGTGCAATCTTCTTTTTATTTAGATTCATGCTAATTTAAAAAAAGCGCAGTGTGATTTAAAAAGATAAAAGCGTTTGTGTTCAAATTCGTCATGTTTAATGATACTGCCGGCCACATCGCAAATTGTAGGTAATGTATCTAATTATAGACAATATTTTTATGTAAATATAGATAAAAAATGTTTTGCTTTAGATAATTGTAATAAATAAGACATATTTATTCATAAGACGCTGCAACTTGATATATATTTATAATTTTGATTAAATTTCGATGACTAATTGCAAGTAATAAAATGATATATTTTTGATATATATAATTGTGATTCATCTATTTATTTACCTCTTTCTGCATTCAATTCAACTTGAAGTCAGTTATATTTTAAAACTATTTAGTTTAGGTATACACTATTTACCACATTATGTTTGGATCATATTAACATTTCTTGTTAATTTTCCTGTAATATATAAATAAAGTAGGGAAAGAGCGAATATAAAGATAGAAGACGAAAAATTAGAAGAAGTGGCTGATTTTAGATACTTAGGAAGTCAGATAAGTCAGGATGGAAGGAGTAGTAGGGATATAAAGCAGAGGATAGCGCAGGGTCGTGTCGCCTTTAATAAAAAGAAGTCACTTCTATGCTCGCGAACCGTTAACTTAGAAATTCGAAAAAGGTTGTTAAAGGTGTATGTTTGGAGCACGGCGTTGTACGAGTGCGAAACATGGATAGTGGGAGCGGCGAAAAAAAAAAAGGTTACAAGCGTGCGAAATGTGGTGTTATAGTTATAGATATCGTGGGTAGAAAAGGTTAGAAATGAAGAGGTATTGGAAAGAATAGGAGAACAGAGGACGCTATGGAAGTCAATACGAAATAGGCGAGATAGGTTGGTAGGACACCTTCTCAGGCATGAAGGTCTAGTCAGAGACATATTAGAGGCAGAAACAGGAGTTAGGAGGGGTAGAGGTAGACCTAGGTTAGATTACTCTTCGCAAATAGTTAAGGATGTGGGCTGTTCTGGTTTTAGGGAAATACGAAGTTTAGCTCAGGATAGGAAAGAGTGGAGGTACGTGTCCAACCAGTCTTAGGACTGATGACCTTATGATGATGATGATATAAATAAAGAACTATTTTCTGTATTTCTTTCAAAATTTTAGGTTCCGTAGTAGTAGTAATAGTAGCAGTAGTAGAAGTAGTAGTAGTTTATAAAAAAGAATATATATTTGAGATCCTTACAACAAACCATTTTATATGTCACACGGTACAGTTTGCAAAACTATTTTTTTAATTTCTTATTGACTCCCAAAAAATGAGCCCCATGTACAAAATTAATTTATTTACGTTATGCGTCTTTTTTTGGGTCTCAGAAATTCATATATGTAGCTTAATTGGTCCAGTAGATTCTGAATTAATTGATGGTCTCTGACGGACAGACAGGCACACAAGTGATCTTATAAGGGTTCCGTTTTTCCTTCGGAAGTACGGAACCCTAAAAATACCGCGCGGTATAGGAAAATTCGTAGAAATGCCTTCAGCCTACTTTTCGTATAAATAAATTCCAATAAGTGCAATTTAATACTTTTGACGGGTGTTACGCTTTGTTCAAAATGTTTCCAGAGTAAGTTAGTTTCGGGCAGTTTTCAGACAAGCAGAAGTTATTTCCAGATAGACGCGTGATGTGTGAAAAATTACATTGTACACGTTCACCAAATTATGCATTTTCCATCGTGGATTAAAAAAAAATACTGATAATAAAATGTGCAATTTCTAGGTTCAGTGGACTTTTTGTTTTAAAATTTAATCCTTTATGTTTAACTAATTTTCAACTGACTTCGACGATAGAAGATGTGAACCAAATTATTTTATTTTTTATTGGACGGACAATATTTTAAAATTACAAAACTAGGGGATAGTTCTTATTTTTTCGATTTAATCTTTTGGTTTAAGTTTGTACAAGTAGGTAAAGTTTTGAAATCGGTTTTTAATATTACACTATTCTGTTCAGCTAAACAAATATTGCGCTCATTAACGACTTTTGTCTGCGAAGAGTGAATTTTACTGCACAAAACTAAGATTTAGAAAATAAATGCTTGGAGATAAATATAGGTACTACAAGTAAGGCTTCATTGACTGAAAGAACATCTCTTTCTGAATATTAATTACATTTCTTGGCATCTGCCACTTTTGTAACTGAATTTCCAAATCTGCAACATGACCATCACAAATTTTTAGCAAATAGGCCAATCGTAGGTAATGCGCAATGCCAAACAGTTTTGTTTCAACATGCTCTTTAATAAGAATTCAACGCGAGTCCAAGTTTTCATACAGCACTTACACAGTAGCTACCTATAATTGATATGACACGAAAACGACTAAGCACTACAATAAGTTTCTAATTCTAGAAGGTGTTTCTTTTTCTTGCAATAAATATTTAACCAATATATTTCAAAATTTTAAACTTCATTCATGTAAAAATAATTTATTTACCTCTTCACCAATGAACACTAAAAATAAAAAGGTTAAAACTTTCAACGGTGCATTAATTGTCTTGATAATATTGTTTCGGCCGATACAGTAAAATATTCCAACATTAAAGATTCATATTACCTTACTGTTTCGTAATTTCCTAATTAAATGATGTTTAATGTTATGAAATTAAAGAAAAATGCTCTAGAATGGTTTTGTATTTGATTGTCATCAAATTTGGTCACACACTGTTCTTTTCTTCACAAGATTCTCCGTTGTAAATCTAAATCTAAATCAATTAAGCTACGAATAATTCAACTTTGACATTGCTGTTACAAATAAATAATATGCTATCTATAATTATTGTATGACTGTATATGTAGGTTATTATATGTCAAATATTTATTTTATTGTTATCCAAATCCTTAACAGCAAAACAGTTGAATATTTTCTCATTGTTAATGTAAATTTTTAATAAACGATTTCAGAAGTGTTTGAAATGTTGCAAAGCATTTTATACTACAAAAAAGGCCTTCTACCCTAGGATTACTTATTAAACTGTAGCTATAGTCATATAAATACAATTTTTATTATTTCCCAGAATGTGTTGTAGTATTTGTTTTTGCTAGGTAAATATTCAATGAAATCACAACCAAATTTCCTTAATGTGACATTTTTGATATTTGCAATATGGATGACTTTGGGAATCTGTTGTAGTCTTCTTCTTTTTCGTTTGGCGTATTTCTTTTATTTATAAAATACCACAAATGGCGTGGTGAACGCCATCTGTAGTACGATGCTACATTTTAGGATTACGTATGTTCCAATAAGGTCCATTTAAAAATATGGATATCTACTTGCTGAAACGAATGAAAAGATCGAAATCGCGATCCGCGTCTGGCAGTTTCGACAGAATACAGACCACTTCGAATTATTTTATTCTTTTATTTATGTTTATGTTTAATATTTAAACCGTTCTTTCATCTATTTATATGTTTCTAAAATCAATTGTGAGATAATTTATTGTTTGATTTCGCGACAAGGCCAATAAATGCCAACTGCCTCAAAGATACAAAGGACATTAGTAGGCTCCTATAAGGCCCTTGACCAAGTTTTAAAGAGAAAGGAAAACTAATTAACTATGTTTCACTGCATATCCAGTTTCCTAGCATCTATACATATATCAATATTTGAGTACAATTTGTACATTAACAGGATAATTATTATCAATACTTAAAATTTTTGTTTGAACAACGTTATAGGTAGATACCTATACAAGGTGTTCGTACCTAAATAGGTGATGGCCTTTCTACTTCTTATGGGGTACCCAAGGTCGTCAAGAAAATGAAATTAGGCTCAGTTAAGTCCCTTATGATTTTCTAGTAATACGAACTTGTTTAAATTGTCACCTTTTATTCAATTTCCTTGGCGTCGCGACTACAATCTTTTCAATAATATTCTTAAAGAGGTGTTCTATCATACCTGCTTTAGAATCCCATTTCTAGGGAAGTTATTTGAATGGGTCCGAAAATCATAATTTTCAACACACTTTGTAATTCGACATTCTAAGTTTAAGGATGTTTGGGAGGTATGTCAAAATGCTACGAGACAAATAAAAATTTGGAAGAACGTTCCTCATTCAATTCTAAAACTCCTGTAAAAATTACAAATCGATTCACTAAACCGTTAAAAAGTTATTGAAATTTTAAAAAATTGTAATTTTACACATCATTTTATGGAGATTCGTTGACCAAACAGATTAAATTTATTTTTATTAACAGAAAAAAGCTATCAGAAATTTCGAACTTTTATAATAAGTAACTTGAACTCATGAGAAACACTTTAGCGTAAGGTTGTTCAAATTCACTAAATGGTTATCGAGAAAAAAATGAAAAATTAGCTGAAAATCTCGTTTTTACTTGATAATATAATGATAATATTTATAATTGTCTGAAGTAAATGCAATTTTAAAGTTTTAATTATTATTTGAACATACTAAAAAGTTTTACGCTAATTATTAATAGGCATATTCACTGCCAAAAGTCAGTTAAAAATTTTCCATATTATTCGTTATTTCTTATTTTATTCAAAGTTTTTGGTCATATTCCAAATTTTCTCTCAAACCGTATACTTTTTTTTTAGTGTAGATAGTATTTATTTACCTCATGATATGCTGCAAGAGCTAATTAATCACGAATTTCTAATTTTATATACTCTAATTGTACCTCCCAAACATCCTTAATAAAATGAGTGGTAGACGAACGGTCGCACGGCGCCATAAGAATATGTACATGTATTTTCGTGAAACCTTTGGGTAAAAATATGCATCTCATAAATGGTTGTGAATAATGCTATCAAATTATGGACCATATCTAAAAGTGCTGTAGATAGACTTGGGAACCTGTGGAAGTGAAAGTAAGGGACTTACGAATATCTCTACCATCCTATTATTCCTTTTCACTATTGAAAAGTTGGCGATTAATATAGCGTATGATTTTCTTTATGTGCTTAATAGCTAAAGGTGTTTCCGTCGGTGTGGGTCCAGTTTCGTATGCTTCGTAGCCACTATTTTTTTTCTACCAATACGGTGAGGAAAAAGAAGAGAAAGAGCGAATATAAAAACAGGAGACGAAGAATTAGAAGCGAATGATTTTCGGTATTTAGAAAGACAGATAACTCAGGATAGAAAGAGCAGTAGAGATATAAACCAGAGGATAGCGTAGGGTCGAATCTCCTTCAACAAAAAGAAGTCACTTCCATGCTCGCGAACGATTAATTTAGATATTCGAAAAAGATTGTTAGAGGTGTATGTAACATGACCAACGGTGGGCTCAACGGAAAAGAAAAGCTTTCGAAATGTGGTGTTACAGACGAATGATGTGGATACCGTGGGTAGAGACGGTTAGAAATGAGGATATTTTAAAAAGACTAGGAGAACAGAGGTTATCTGGAAGTCAGTAACAAACAGACGAAATACCTTCTCTGGCATAAAGGGTTAGCTTTAGAAACAAAAACAGAAGTTAAAAGGCGTAGAGGTAGACCTTTATTATATAACTGTCCACAAATAGTCAAGGATGTAAATGTGTTGGGGAAATGCAAAGATTAGCTCAAGATAGGAAAAAGTGGAGATGCGGGTCCAACCAGTTTTAGGATTGACGACCGTATGATGATCACTGCGTTGGCCCTCGATTTTGCATTTTGGTATGAGTTGTAAGTTGTTCATGTTTCTCACAGCGCATTTTAAGAGTATCGCCTACATGTGCCCTGATGTTAATTCTTGATAGCACTTCATCATTCGTTGCTCTGGAAGTCGAACTGTAGTTGTACCTGTACCTTTTTGTACATATTTCTAGTTAAATTATGATTTTTGTGGTTCACACCTCAAAATGGAGAAATAGGACGCTTTTGATCACTCATTTTAAATTTGAAAAATCATTGACTTTTTTAACCTTAGTTTAACGTTGTAATCAGATCAGCAAGTTTCATATTCTTTCGCATGAAAATATTCTAGTTATAGTTTAATAGCATCGACTACATGATTGCATTACATGTATTACTTACCTATTGTATAAATGTTTTTTTTTTTTACATCATATGCAATAAAAGTTTTTCTAGCTTTCAATAACTGGAAAAATCAAATGAACACAGTAACTGCTAACGTTGCGTCACTTACCGCAAGTTTCACTTGCAGTGGTGCAAGTACAAACAGTATTTTCATTTTCAGTGTTCTAGACAGAGAAAATATGCACATAACAAGTGTATCAGTCCACTATTTTTAATACATCGTGCGTATGTATTATTAATTTATTATTATTCATATGTTAATCACTTGCCATAAACATTTTTAATGATATCTGTTTTAAAAGGATACAGCGGACACACCTAAAAACCTATAATTACAATAGCAACTCTAACTATTTAATAAATGAATTGTTTTTTATTTGTAACTATAAATTTAAGTCACATTTTATTGCATGTTCCTTCAGTTATATGCATAGCCATTGAGTCAAATTAACCACAAATAACAAAAACTGTGCACTTATCATACAAACCTATTTCTTTCCTGCAAGCAGAAATAAAAGAATTGGAATTACTTCTGCTTACAGTTACTGTAATTATACACGAAGCAAATGAACTATTGTTTATCATTCTCGTCATCATAAACTCGTAAGTCCATAAATTAGTTGGACACGCGCGTCTATTCCTTCTTATATCCTGAGTCAATGTTGGCATTTTCTTAAAACTAGAACATCCTTTATCCCCAAGTTCTCCTTCACGTCTCAGAAGATGCTCTATGATCCTACATTTCCACCCTTATTGAATTCCATAGTCCTTTTTTATTATCCTTATTCATGGTTTTGCATCATAAGTGGTACGTATGAAAATTCTTCTAGTACCCCGAGATAAAAATATTCAGTCTCTCAGATTCTCTGAGAGCGAGACTCGAGTCTCCGTCTCTCATCGAGACTCTCAAGTGACGTTGAGAGAAACTGTCGAAAGACTGTCAAAAAAACTGTTTTTACTAAAACTGAAACTGAATTTAGGCACTTGTTACTTCACCGCATGTGCCTTAAAGATCTCCACGTCGCTAGTTTATTTTTCGTCCCTATATATTCCTACGTCTATGGTTTTTATACAGAACGGTGATGTGGCAGTTTATTAGCTGCATCTTTGATTCGAGTTTTAGAAATCGAATTGAAATATAAAAGTAAAATCGTCTAAGAATAAAAAAAAATTGACGTGTTTAGTTCTTCCGCGACATTCTAGAAACTGCATACATTCAAAGAAATTCATTAATGGGACCATCCTTGTTTATATTAAAAGTTTCTCATATGCTTATTAAAATTTAAATTGTTTCACAAATAATTTAATAAACTGATAGAACCATTCTGAAATTTTATGCGAAAGATAACTTTAGACATCGAAAATTTCCTTTCATTAGAGAAAACGATTCTATCGAACAGATGAATAGATTATCAATAACTATGCAATAATTTATCGACAGTTTACAGTACATTTCTAATTGAAATACAATTTGTTAACAAATTTTCCTCGTTACATTTTAGTTTGATGGATTTAATAACAATTAAAACAAATGAAAAAGAAACACAATCTTTATTAGAAAGTACATTCGATGCACAAATGCAGAATTAAGTTTTCCTTAATTATTTGCTTTCTTATAAAACCTGCAAGAGATATTAATTGCTACTCAAGTTGATAATTACGTTTAAAGGAAGTGGTAGTTGTATAATAATTAGTATAAATAATAGTTAGCGGTAAATACGTGCACATGGACATATGGAGGTATATAACAACTATTTTAATTGAATGTCAAAGATATAACAGGTTCAATATAAATAAAATAAGTGTGGAAAAACAACTGAAAGTATCTTGTATGAGATCAAATTATTAACATACACACAGGGTGGTCCAAGAGTGCTTTCAAGTACAATAACTTATCGTAAGTACGTAAGTTGTTACAGACGTTTAATACTAAATTTGTAGGATCTAACGGGTAATATAAAGCAAATCTCTACTTCTGAATGTACAGGGTATAACATGAGTTTGGCACCAACAAAAATTATTTTTTAAATGGAGCACGTTGTATATTATGATGTAGTTTTATTACCCCTTAGTGAACTAGTCATCTATGATAATCGTTATTTTAAACGCAACCATGCCAATTTTTACAGGTGAAGTTATGATTTAAAAGTTAATCTGTTAATTCAAATATTCTTGACAAATAAAAAATTAATTAAAAAATAAATGAATACCTTAATTTTATATAAGATGCCAATGTATATGGATTTCAACAACTCTACATTGGTTAAATAGTAAAAAAAGGGAAAATCTATAAATAAAAAAATATACGGGATGTTCCACTTAAGGAGTAAGTTATTAGTGGCAGATTCCCTAGTCACGTTCAGTCTCTATAACTTTGTATTAAATTTCTTTTTAGTTCCTATAATCAGCAAGTTGTTTTAGTTGTCAACGCACTGTTGGACCACCCTGTATAATACAACATTCTTCACAATTAATTGTATGCGTTATATTCAAACGGTGGCATATTACTGTTGCAACTTATAAGTACAATTAAAAAGACCACAATGCATATATTTTTATTAACTATTTGACGTTCGTGATATCATTAATAGATAGGTATGTAACTTTTAGATGCCCGGAAGAAGGAAATAAAATTTAAGGAAGTTGGTTTTTGAAGAAGGAAACTAGCATTTATTTAAACATGCACGCAAAACTACCAACCTTGATTTGTGAAGAATTGGCACGCGATTTAAATTACCAGTGGTATGCTTACCAAGAATATAAACCTAGAACTATATTAATGATAATGATAGAGAAATTTGAAATATGATATGATAGGTATATAAGAGAAAATCGACAGATGTTAATGACTATACTGTTAAAGCAACAAATATGACATAAATTATCGTAAAATCATCAGAGAGTTTTACACTAATAGATCAAATTAAAGATGTAGAAAGAGTATGTATTCACGTATGTAAGAATCAAAATAACTAAAATGTTGGGATGTAGGCAAATGATGTAAAATTAGGGTTAGGGGGAATTTAACAATGGGAGACGAAAAATCAGAAGTCGCCGACTTTCGATGTTTAGGGATACATGCAGCACAGAATGGAAAAAGCATTAGGAATATGTAAAACAACGAAAAGCGCATGGTTGGGTCTCTTTCCATAAAAAGAAATCACTTTTATGCTAGCAATCAGTTAATTTTGAAATTCGAAAAAGATTATTAAAGTGTATGCTTCAACGTTGACGTTGGGCGTTGCAGAAAAGAAAAAGTTAGAAGAGTTTAAGGATGTTGAAAATACCGTGGGTAGAAAATGTTACAAGAGTAGGCGATTAGTGAGTGATTTTGAAGTCAGTAAGAAACAAGAGAAATAGGTTGGTAGGACACCTTATCAGATACGAAGGGTTATTTGGAGATGTATTAGAAGCAAAAACAGGAGTTACGAGGATTAGAGGTAGACCTAAGATTAGATTATTGCTCACAAATGAGATGATGATGAACGAGCAAATAGATTAAAGTTATTAAGTTCGAAAGATTGTCGTGAAAATAAACTTGAGTGATAACCTCGTGAATAATTGACAACCAAGGGTTAGTTGAACATATATTAGGGGCAGAAACAGTAGTCAGAAGGGGCAGTGGTAGTAGACCTAAATTGGATTTCTGTTCGCAGAGATGTAGGTTACTCTAATTTTCAAGACATGCAAAGATTAACGTAAGACATAACACCACTTCTTCGGTCTAAACACGTTATGACGATCATACACCCCGAATCTGCAAGCTTTTCTCTTTTTGCAGCATGTAAATAAATAAAATTAATTGCACCCTCTTCAACTAATGAGAAAAGGTACAATGTACATAACTAAATGTAACTAATTAAAGTTAACTGTTTGTTTTTCTGCAAAACATAACAACTTTCTAGTTTTCTTTTTGCCCAGTCCCATAACTAGCTTGTAAAATTGCAAGGACAAAAGTCATCGTTATTGCTAATACACATTCAATTAACGCGTTGGTGCTAATTAAATCTGATTATACATACATATATTTTTTATATGAAGTGTCACAATTTATGCTAAATGCATAACTTAAGCTGTTGCATTAATAATAAATTAATTTAACAAATAATTATTACATTTATTAATTTGCTAAGCTACAATAATTGGTCATTTCGTCACTGTAATTTGTAGATTGATGAAAAAAATTATGTTAAAAGTAAAGTCGTATTACAATGACTACATTCTCAATTTAATAAAAATGCATACTGTCTACAACTTTAAAAAAAAATGAGTATAAATATCTACATATTTTATTAGGTTTAATTTATTATAATAGCACAATAAGGGTCATATTTAAAGTTTTGTCAATAATATTAGTCTTAATTGAGAACGTTATGCAAACAATAGTATACATTTGATATGAGACCACACTTTAGGCGTACCATCATAACTATTATCATCACCATGACTATAAACTAATAATCATCATCGGTACAAAATAAAATGCAAATATGTATGTACAGGTTTGCAATGAAAATATGTGCGGCTATTTCTTGTCGGCGTCCGAATTTCTATATTAAAACGTCTGACTAAGGG